>NC_133657.1:164208085-164443388 GCF_009905375.1 Apium graveolens
TTATACCTGATCTCTAATTTCTTCGAGCTCTGGTTTCACAGTTTGCAATTGAGACAGATTCTCATTCAGCTTTCCATCTATAGACCTTTTAACTCCTGATATGCTATTATCACATAATCTGATAATATATTCTTCTTGAATGTTTTCTTTAATTTCCGCACAGCAGAATAATAAACAGAGCCTGCCTCTATTTCACTACAACTGAAATTTAAATGTTTTCCCGCAAGGAAAAGAGATTTTTTCATGTCGAATTTCTGTTTCAAAGTGAAGCTGAACCCCAGCACTGGAACAGAAACATAATCAGCACTTCAATAATCATAAATTGAATTAAGCAAAAAGAAATGACATTAAATAATATCGGAGGTTCAAATAAAGACAAGAATAAAAATGATAAACTAAACAAGCTGGTTAAAAGTCATAAAACCTTGGAAAGAAAATCCTGATTGCATGTTATTTCTTATTGGATCTTATTAATTTAATGAGCAGATAGCATTACCAGAGCTATAAGGAATGCCTGCGATATACTCTCTGAGCCACTTTTGACATGATGTTCAGAGACAACATAATCGAGTAAGCGTTCTGCCATGATCTTGACTTCATCCTGTATATCACAGAGCAGATGTTTAAAAAAAACATCAACTGCAACTATTCTTATGAATACAGAAGAAATAAAAATACCACTTCATTAAAAAAACAACACAAGTCGACTGGAACAGAAAAATGGTGAATAGAGCAGATTCAAGGGCTTAGCTTATACACCTTGTAATAAAAAAATACAAGATGGTTAACCTCACCACAGAATGGTTCATCTGAGGAGAGCATTGGTAATCCTAACACTGGTATAAATATTAGGAGTGTGCAGAATGAAGAAAGCAGCTTACATTTAAAATGAATATGGTTAAGATCATTCAGAATCACCTTCATCTCCAAGTTTCCATTCAAATCATTTTGTTTTAAACTACTATTTCACACCACAATGTTTAAAAAACGGCATCATAATTTAGATGTAAACTTGTAAAGCTTTTGTCATAAAATGAGTTTCAAAACATCTAACAAGGGTACACAGTCTTCAATAGGCTAAAATATTGGATCTGAACTTTTTACTTATATGTTGAAAAGGTATTTGCATAGCCACAACTGATCTGGTCCTCACAAACTATTAACTAGTTTTGGTGGTTTAGGTGTCAGTTTCTTCAGGTCATAAATACTAGCAACCCTGTTGTACATGCCATACCACTCGGAAGTAAGGTCCGGAAAGGGTTAGATGTACAGATAACCTTCCCCAACTCCCAGCAGCCCTCCTTGTACAACTATTACTAAAGGTGTTGAACTTGAGACGGAAGGACATATGTACTCGCAATTAGGGCTTCGTGATCGTGAAAACAGCCTATCCATACCAAAGTTAATATACTCTTATTATCATATGCTAGAATCCATATCACCACTGAAGATAGTAAATTGCAGCGAACACAATACATATATTAGTAAGGGAACAAGAGTAACATACCGAAAAATTTAAAATTTCACAAAGCTCAATAAATCTGGCTTCACAAGATCGGCTGCAGTATCCCCTGGTCCTTTTGAACAGCACAAACCATAATCCTCTCGAATACCGGAAGCCCCTGCAATGAAGTGAGAAGGTTTTAAACATTAAAAAGTATTACTAAATAGCTTTTAATATATCTTTAAAACCCCTGAATAAGTCAATGCTTTTGTACTCTGTATCACTTCATGAGACATGATGATAGACATTGGAGCCAATAACAAACTGGCAATTACCTCCAGTCTTGTTTTGTTCAAGCCCGGGTTTCGAAATGGCAGGATTAATACACTTGGGCTCTCCATTCTTACGCTTCTTTACCGCTTCCAAAGTTCCACATTCTGCATTCTTTGGTATCTCATCAGAATATTGGACTTTTTTGCGGTGCCTCTCAGTTCTCCCAGATAAAAATTTCCACTTCGGAATCCTTCTATTCAGCAAATTTGTCCAAAAATTATGTGGATTTCCTTCATCAGACAACTGTATTTGATATTCACCCAGCAACTTCAGACTCGAACTATAGATTCCAACTCTCTGCTGAATTTTAAGAATGCAAGAGTTGTCAACACCATCACATTCACCATTTTTAGAAAGTAACGTCGAGATTTCATCCACTACTTTGCTCAAAAGTTCTTGCTCAGATGAAACATTCTTATCAGGTGTACTGTGAAATTTATTCAGCCTATCGAGTAAATAGGATGCACCCCACATTAGTAATGTGTTACTAGTAGCACGACTTATGCTCTCGAAGTTGCTTTCAAGGGTTAGTCCCTGCTTAGCAAGAATCAAAACTTTTTCTTCAACAGTAAAATCTGAATATAGACGAAATATCTTTATCATCTTGAAATTTGAATCAATTGATATTTTGTTTAGAGATTTTACATCATGTGCTGGATTCCAATTACTGTCATATATAATTATTGTGTCCACTGACACAAGTTTAATAGCTGGGAGACAAGCACGATTTTCTAACAAGAACACAAATCTTCCATTCCCCTTGTTGAAATTGTTCAATGCTGTTTGCCCTCGATTTAGATGGGAACCCTCCATCAACACGTTCATAGGCATCTGCACCAAATCTCTCCCTTAAGAAATCATCCAATATATCTCCTAGTCCCAGTGTGTCTCTTCCAGATCCAGCTACTGACTGTCAGTAGTCAGTAAATATGAATGTTACTATAAAGTGATTGCAAACAAAACAAAAGAGTTCATGTAACTTAGTAGCCAGAAACGGTACAGGAAAAAAAAGATTTGTCTAATATAATTCAAAAATGACAATCAATTGAAAAGACTACAATGCAAAAAGCCAGCTAAATGAAATTATAAAACTCACTCTAATACTACTAATAAGTCAAGGCAAAAGAATACAGAGCAAAATGCCAGCTAAATACTACCACCGACTGTTGGAAGCTCGAAACACTCTGGTCCTTAAGGGTCCTAACAGAAAGTGGTCTAGGAAATGTGCATCAGACAGAGTGCACTAGTCTTCTCAAAGGTATTACTCTGGTCCTTAAGGGTACTAACAGAAAGCAGTCTAGGAAATGTGTTTAGTTATATAATATGTTAAATCTAGTAAAAAGTACGTATGTGTACGACTTGTCAACCTTTTACGACCAGCTGGACGACTTGTCCACTAGTCTTCTCGAAGTACTCGGGAGTCAAGGCTTGACTTGGTGCCGTGCTAACCAACACACTTGTAGAAGGTGGTGAAAAGCATAAAAAAACTTATTCGAATAAAACACAATACTTAGATATAAATTTCAGTGGCTGTTCAAACTTAATTCAATTCATGTACCTCGGGTCCTAGCTTCAGGAGAGGCCCATAGGGGACACCAGCACATCATTACTTAATCATGGGAAAAAATCTCAGAGAGAGCCTAATGGACCTCCTCTCTCCAAGGCGGCTAACAGTACATGCATTGGTTAAAAGAGCCAGCCGCGCTAATGGGTAAGCTATTTGATCACAAACAAATTCATCTGGTGGGGATGTAAAGGAAAAAAAAGAAAAAGAACATGGGGGCAACTTGGGCACAGGGAGATATATTCCCTCAAGCTAAAATGAATTTAAAAGGATCCAGACAAATCCATTAGCCTTTCGCAATCGCCCGTGAGGGGGTGGGGGTGTTACAAAGAAGGAAAAAATATGGGGGCCACCTGGGCACAAGAAGATTAGTTCCCTCGGGCAGAAAAAAATGACAAAAGGGATATAGACAGTTCCATTTCCCCCTGGCACAGACAAGATCAAAACAAGGTAAATATTAAGATACAAGACCAATACATTTAAGTAAATTAATGAACAAGAATTCGACACCGAAACTTTCAAGTCAGTGCTTCATGGAAAACTATATCACACAACTAAGCCACATTAACAATAAAATGAACATAAATGGATCAGATTCCTACCACCTGGAAAACCAATCCAATGAAATCTAAGGGATAGACATGAATTTTGCCAGTACCCCCACTGAATGTGACCCGAATACAGGCCTGGAGAAAATAGTAGATAATGAAGTACAGACACGAGGGAGCATATAAGGGTAGAAACCCAAACTTTAGATAGAGAAATTAGTTATATAGTATATACTAGAGAGAAAAAAAGAGTGAGTGTGTGTTTAATGACAAGTATACGATCTTCATAGTGGATTTGTTTTTTTAAAAAAATCACATTCAACTCATACAAGTAAATGACAGAGAATATAGATAATAAAGTACAGGCATGCGAGAGGTTATAAGGGCAGAAACTCTAAATCTGGAGAGAGAAAATCAGTTATATAGTGTTTACTGTTTATAGGGTCAAGTTCCACTTGAAACCACTTTATTCTTTATGGTCTTTTACAACCTTTAAAACCAAAAAATATTGTTCTACAGTGCAAAACATTTTTTGTAAATTACATAATACTATATTTTCTAATTAAATATTTTATTACATGATTGTTTCTTAAATGTTTTTATGAGAATGAAGAAACAAACAAAATTTTGTTATGCAAAACATAATCCACTCTTTAAAAGAATACTATATTTTTTAATCAAATGCCTACATTTTGCTTCTTTTTTTAGTTATTGCGTTGAATACATTAACAAAAAATACATATAATTTACAAAAACACACTTTGTTTTGCGAACAAATAAATATACGCTGTTGATTAAATAACATATGAGGGCTGAATTGGTTCCAAGTTTTATTTTAAACCTAACCTGAGGTTTAATTTTTGGATCCATGTGCTATATATATAAAAAGGGAGAGAGAGTTTAGTGCTAAGTCTACAATATACATAAACGAGTTCCCTTTACTCACGAATCATATTCAAATCATATAGGTATATAACAATCAAGACTTGAGTGTATATATACAGAGAAGCCAACTAACGAATCACCACATTATCCTTGACTAAACTACTTTTCTCAACTTACAAATCACTTCATTATCCTTGACTAAACTACTAATCATGCCAACATCAATCCTGTTCTACTACTGTCTATACTGCAACAAAAGAATACCGGCAATACGAACAACGAAAACCTAACAGGAAAGTAAGCAAAACTTCAGCTCCAGATGCCACTAGATGCAGGAAAGAATTATTCAGGAGTAGGATAAAGGACAAACACCTAAATCCAGCAGTGGCCCCTCTTCTTGTCGTCAATACTTAGTAGTAGTAAACTTTCATACTTAAGATTAGTAAAATATCTTATTCTACTGACGAATACTATACTACATGTTAGTTGGTAGGAGTATAGTTACACCAACCTAAGCAGGAGAACACGTAAACAGATATGAGAAAATCTTTTACTACATCAATTCGTCAGTCATCACGCACCTGAAACAGAATTAGAACTCTCAGTTGTCGTTTTTTAATTTCTAGAAGCATCATCTCCAGGAGTTGTAATTTTCCACTGGCTTTAATCTCCGCATCCAAAAAATTTACGGGAGGAAGATCTTTAGTTATTAGGTGTTTGAGAGAAGGATCGACAATGTAAGGATGGTCACAGCTCTGGAAAGAAAACAAGTGCAACATAACATCAGAGAGGTTGAGAACATTATATCTGTATTCATATCACAATCAGGAATAAGGAACTGCATGTTGACTAGAGGCATTCACTTCCAGAAAGCGAAGATAAAGATATAGCATATAAACTAGCAGCCTTCCAACCATGGTGGAACTAAATCCTAGGTCTAACCTTTCTAGTTGAGAAGACAATATCCCGGAGAGCCCCTATAGGATCAGTCCTCGAATTCGAGCATAGTGATATAGAATTAGATAAAAGAGTATCACAGTACTGCTCAAGCTGCGCATTGGATATTATAGAAGGAACCCAAAACTCTAAAAACTTGGAAGAGCTTGATTTGCCCTCACACGCAGCATATAGTGACAATCTCCCTCTCAGTTTACAAAGATTGTCGATTGACTCGGCTTTAAGTTCGTCAGTATTTGTAGAATCACCGCAAGTTTCAAGCATTGAAAGCAGACTTAAGTATTCAGGTACATTATCCTGCAAAACTCTGACCATTATCAATGACTATTGATAAAAATCAAAACAGAAGGGAACAGAGAAACTGGTTGTACCTTCCATAGACCATTATAAAGTAGAATCTTTACATTAGCGGCTAACATCTTAATTTGTGAGAATTGAGATGAGACTTTAGGTTGTTCACACTCATCAACTATTACTACTTTCCATTTAATGGAGTCCAAGAATACAAAATCCTGGAAAAATATATACCCAACATAAATTTGAATACAATGCCAAAGAAATACAATACTATTTTTTCAGGTTAACTTTCAGAAATGAGAAAAATAAATCCTCTCATGCAGGTCAACGTATTTTCACAGCAACAAAAGTTCCTTTTTTTATTCTAACAAAATAAAAGTATAAGATTACATTGCATCTACTGTTGTATTAGTAAAAGCTGGTATGAATGGGAAAGAGACTTCCGACTATATGTGTAACACATAATCATTTGTAGTTTTATAGGCTGTGAAAAAAATGAAGCCCGTCACTATTGATTTATTTAAAGATCTGTGCTGGACTGGTCTCATGGTACCGTAAATATCAATGTAAAGTGCAGTTTGCTCTAGCATCAATCGACCCACATTTAAGTTGTACACTTCGATTCCCATATATTGTAGGGAGAGATACTAGATGTACAACATCTTAACAACAAAACTTCCCGAACCTATGATCACCCATGATAAATTTTGAGGATTGTATGAGTTTCATCTAGATTGCTACTACGCAATCTTTCAGAGGAATTGTACTTGTAATCTTTTTTAGCAATAAATCTCTCCTTGCACGTCATTTCGTACTTGGAAGATAAATGACAAAGAATACGGAGCAAATATGATATTGGCATCTCTACCAATATGAGATCCTTGCTTATCTTAGGATGTCTCAAGTTACTAGTTCTATATCAATTTCAAGCCTAAAAGATGTGCTCCAAGATGTACCTCAACCACGATTTCCACCGAGGATAAAAGCACTTGAAGCATAATCCTACCATCATCGTCATAGAACTCCAGGGTCCTGATACATTCTCTGTTCTCACTACTCCCATTATATACTACAACATCTACAGATGGCAGTGCTCGCAAGAACTCAGTTTCCCACAGAGGAAGCAAACTGGAAGTTGTTATAATAAGGAAGGGCTGACAAATATCGGATAAGGATCCAATATATAAGACTGTCTTTATTATTCTGTCCTGCAAACAAAGGTAGCTTACATTAGTTTCAACACATGTACAATACTTTGTTACTAAAGACAAGTAGAGAACTAATACAGTAAGCATTAAAATGTATTCAAGTGATAGACTAAACAAAGAGTAGTCTTTGTCAGATTTATAATCTATATCTCTTGTGATCCAGTTAACACGCATTACATAGCATTATCAGAGTATCCATGTCTGTACAGGAAGATACCAATGCTTAAATAGAAACTAGATTAGTAGACAGTTCACGATCCATATAATATTTCACCTTATCATCAAATACAATTGCACTCTGTCCTTTATACAAAAACTCCCGCAGCTTGTTTACAGTCTCAAGGTGACTGGTACTCAATCCAGGTGGACTCCCAGCTGGAAGTTTCTGAAGTTTGACTAAGGACCCATTCCTATCCTGCAGTATCATCAAAAAATTCAATAATCACTAAATGAAAAATGGTATCAACACAAGTTACATGAGCAATGAGCAGAGAGCCTTGAGAAGATATATGTCAAACATAAACTGATAAATAACTACTCCCTCCGTCCCAATTTATCTGTCTTGTTTGACTTTTTACGGTCAAATTTACCCAACTTTGACTGAAAATTTCATATAATGGATTATCGAAAATATTTATAAAAGTTATATCATTAGAAAGGTTGTTTATTGTACTTTAATATGTATTTTTCAGTTTTTCAAAATAATGAAAGAATATTTTTTTATTTACGGTCAAAGTTCAGTCAATTTGACCATCAAAATTCAAACAAGACAGATAAATTGGGACGGAGGGAGTATTAAACAAGTAAAATATTGTAACGAACTACATGCCTTGAATAAACATTATTATTAGCATTATTTTTTTATAAAGGCTCGTACTGATACTGAATTGAGATTGTTAGAAATTGTATAAAAGTTGTATAAGACTCATTAAGTCACTTTGCCATAATAAAAACCCTTCCTGGCATAAAGAAGACTGTAAAGAATCTCAAAGGGAGGCCATGGATTACCTCCTAAAGGGACTCTTCAGTTAGTCATTCACAAGACCCTAAATCATCCTTGGTCTATGTACAAACTGCAGAGAGCCACACTTGTAAGCTGTAGCAATTCTACTTCATGATCCTTATAAAATTTTCCAACCATATGAAAACACATTCTAATATTACTAGTTCGTGCATTCTTCCTTACATTTATTATTACATTTGTTTGTCAGCTCCTTAATACCAATTTCATAAGGTTAGAGTGCCATGGTGGTGCTAGAGGTTCATAAACATGAAAAAAGATTCTTAGAAACCTAAAGTTTTTGTACAGGAGAAATAGTGCTATAAAAAATTACCTTATCAAGAGAAGATGGATCATCCAATGCCTTCTTGTGACGATTCTCGTACTCCTTTATAAGACTAGCACCAGAAACAGAGCTCAGAAAACTGTCCAACTCCCATGTAACACTTTCATAATTAAGCCCACGCCACTTCACAAGCCACTCATACTGACAGCCTGAAGTGCCAGGAGGAGCACCATTCTCCTGGTCAGGGGACAGTAACAATCTTTTCTTCAGTAGTCTCTGAGGTACAACCCACTCTTCATTCCACTTCACAGCCTGAATTAAGAAAAAAAATCTTAAGAATTATATGATATTACTGAGTAATCATTCCACTATTCCCGTAAACTAAATGGTGAATTGATAAAAGTAGAAGGGGCATGAAGGTATGTTTAACCTCTCTTTGTTTGTTAAATTCTTCAGCAAGTTTTTCAGCTTCAGGAGACAACCGACTTTCCAGAATCCACCGGTTGTGAATGTGAGCACGACCTCTGTACTTGACAAAATATTGTTTTTTCTTTCGTAATCCTGGAATGCAAAGTATGCAGCACTCAGAAAAGAGTCCTATGTGCAAACTACCAAGGAAAAACTAGAAAGCAAATCATTAACTTAAATATGTACTCCATATAAGTTCCTGCAAATAACTTGGGAAGATAATTTTGTTTTATATAGGATGTCGATATTAATGTACTAGTTCTCCCACCTTCAGCATCTGAGATCTCAGTTTCTCTAGCATTCCATATTGCCTCCACATCTGCAGACAATGGATAGGAACCAGCCTGCATCTTATTGTTCAAACATTGAAAGCACTGCAAAACTCCGACTAGGACATCATCCGTGCAAGTATCTGAAGAAGATGGATGGTAGCTTGTCTTACAATATTTACCATCACTTAACCTGATACACGATAAAGTTTATGATCAAACTTCAAAGATAGACATTGAGTTTTTCTGTTGAGCTGAGATAGATTCAAAACAGAAAACCACTATATAAGCCTGCATGAATAACAAGGCTTTCCAATAAACATCAATTTTTATTAGATATGAGACCCGACCAAGACTATAAA
The DNA here is from genome assembly GCF_009905375.1 of Apium graveolens. NCBI lineage: Eukaryota > Viridiplantae > Streptophyta > Magnoliopsida > Apiales > Apiaceae > Apium > Apium graveolens. The sequence continues at coordinate 164,217,707 of NC_133657.1, forward strand.
TACCCTGCACCATTATTGAATAATGGGAAAAAGGAGTGTGCATACTTGTGACTAGGTACATAGCTATTCTATACTAAGACAAAGCAAGAAAAATAATGATACCAATAAACACCTGGGATCTATAATATTTTTTTCCGGTTTTTCATGTCAATAAACCTCGTATTCACTAAAACCATAAGAATGCATAGTGAGAGCTTAATGGTCAGTCAGGATGTTTAAAGGCCTCGTGACACTAAATGCACAATTAGCATAGAAATTTGCATTGCATTAAGATTGGTTAAAATTTAGTCTGTCAATCCAGCAACATGAAATATGACAAACACAAAAGGAAAGAAGACCATGCATACACATTAAGTACCTTTGCCTTTTCGAGCACGCAACACATGTTTCAAATTCATTATTAGTTTTGCGCCCAGGAGATGCATGAAGATCCGTGCACAAATCCCTTTTTCTTTTTGACAATGTAGCGGTATTACCACATTTACTACCAACGTCACAGGATTCTCTATTGGAATCAGAAACTTCCACTTTAGAAGTTTGCACCTTCTCTTCTTCAGAACCATATACAAGACCCTTTTCGGCATTTACTGAAGTCTCTTTAGCAACAAATTTCCTTCCTGAGGAGTCCACTTCATCTTTAACTGTGGTCACCAAAAACAAAATCCAATTAAACAACCTTACATATCCTTCACACCAAAAATAAAATCAATACACATTCCGCAGATTATGTTCATTAAAACACACCTCGGGCAACTAATTCAACTCATAAATAGGCTTGTGCTCATACAAAACCAAAATAATTCGAGAAACTAAAAACTCGCCATAACCTTATAATTCTACACTTAAAAGTAACTCAATAACATTTAGCAAAAAAAAAAAAAAGTAGCTCAATAACCTGTGTCATTTTAGTAGTTTTTAATTAACCAAACAAAACTAAATATAAAACATAAACCCCGATCCACATCCGAAAATCACCCTAAACATTTTGTGTCTCGAATCTCTCAGAATCCTAGTTCCGTGCCTATTTTTACCAATGCAGGACTCTCACAATACACACATACACCAAAAATAAGCATTTAGTCCGAAAACATAAAACACAAGCCCCAATCGACCTCCAAAAATCACTCTAAACATTTTTACTCTCGAATCTCTCAGAATCCTAGTTCTGTCACTATTTTTACCAATGCATGACTCTCACTCACACTACACATATACCAAAAATAAACATTTTATTAGAGAAATAACCTAGCAACAAATGTACCGAAAAAACGAGCAACAAACTTCACCGCAAGTCCTGGCATCGTAAAACAGTACAACTTAAACTCAAAACTAACAACAAACATGAAAAAAAAAACAGGTTAGAAGTAGAAACAAGTCGTTAACCTGCATCAACATTTGAAGGTGGTGTGCTAAACAATGATTTAAACGAGTGGCCATTCCACGCTGGCTTTTTCTTTAATCTTCCAGCCATGTGCAAATATACTGATTTTATGATCTCTGTTAGAGGATGCTTCGATTATAAGCTAAGTCGAAGCATAGGAAAGTTACTTATTTTGAAATAAGCCCTAAAATGGTTTATAAGGAGAGGAAAGCTGGGGCATGTTAGTATAAGGGCGTGTTTGGCTTAACTAAAGGATAAAGATTGTTTATGCAGTGGTGTATTGCATACACGTTAAAGTGGTGTCGTAGATCCCCGTCAATGCGGGCTTGAATAGCAAAGGTCTGTCGACGATTTATATCACTGTCTGACGCCCCTGCCCTGTATTGATACGTGTAAAACTGTATTTATACTAGACTCGGTTAATCACTTATTTTAATTATTAAAAAATAAGATAAAATATATAATATAATATAATAATTAAATTGGGGTATAATTTAATTTAACAATTATTTTCTTATTTTATGTAATAACGAGAATCCGTGCATCGCACATAATTTAAGCTGGCATGTTTGTACCTCCGTATGCGCACAAAAGTTTTATTTTTATCAAATATATTTTATAATTGATTAGATTTGTTTTGAAAATAATTAGTACAGAAGCTTTGGTCAATTATGAAAATAACACCTTTGACATGAAAGAATTTTTTAATCCTTCCTTGTTCTTGATAAAAAAAATTAAAAAAATATGAGCTAATCTTTTATTAAATTTTAGTCCCTTACATGCTCTATCTCTGATCTATTATATCGTTGCATTTTATGCACATAATTTTAAATGATTTTCCGCGATAATTAATAACTATTATTCATATTTGTGAATAAAGATCTTTATTTTAAACTTTTGTTCAATAAATGATAATTTTTTTGTTCACTTTTATTCATTTTTAAAAGAATAAAAATTCCAAACTTTTTGTACACCTGAAAAAAAGTTTTTGGGATTTTTTTTGTATAGGTAGCATTGATCTAAAAATAATTCATGTTATTTTATCTAAACAGTTTTGCTTGTTATTGTTCTAATTTAACTTTTTTTCTCAAAGTTCAGTCCACGTTCATGTTAGCTAACATAGTTGGTTCTTCCTCTATTACAAACTAGTGTTTTGTCTTCATATACGTTGTTCTTCTGAAATATAGAAAAGTATAATGGGTGAATTAGCGGATCAATATGCAGCTATTAGTTTGGAAGAGGAGGAGACGAGGATTATCGTATAAAGTTGAGGAGGCTAAAAATGGAGGAATTGACACAAGGTGCTGCCTGGTGGAGCGTTTCTTGTCGGATAGATCTATTGATTTTGAGAAAATGCAACATATGATGGCTACATTATGGAAGCCAGGAAAAGATGTTTATATCAAAAGACCGGAACCAAATCTCTTTCTTTTTCAATTTTATCATGAGTTTGATATTAACAGGGTAATTGAAGGATCTTCTTTGATCTATGATAGAATGCAACTGGTGTTTGAGCGGTTGAAGGAAGGTGACGATCCAAGATGCGCGGAAATAAATAAGTTGGACTTCTGGTTCCACTTCATGACATTCAACCTGGGTTTATGTCGGAGAGAGTATGCAGGGATATGGGCAAATATATAGGGGAGTTCCTGGAGTCAGATAAGAATAATTTTGTTGGAGTTTGGCACGATTATCTTCGTGTTCAAGTGAAAATGCAGATTGATAAACCTCTAGAAAGGCGTATGAAGATTAAGAAATCCAATGGTGATTGGTTCTGGGTGAACTTTAAATATGAACATGTTCCTATATTTTGTTTCATTCGTGGACTACTTACTTGGTCATGCTGAAAAATTATGCTCTATGATCTTTAAAACTCCAACAAATGAAATACTGAAATCGTATGGACCATGGATAAAAGCAACGCCATGGAGACAGCAGTATTTAACTGGTTCAAAATGGTTGAGGTCGGGTAATTTCTCGTAGTCGCCGGAAAAGGGAGGGGACCTGATCAGGGAAGTTACAACCATGGACGAGGATGAGAGCGGGAAAAAAGGAATTGCAAATCCTGAATCTGATTTCAAGGGATGTGATAGCGTAAAAAGGGAGGGACTGACACAAATGAGAAAAATTTGGCAAAAAACAGCAATTCAAAATTAACGGCTGATACAAGTAAAATAAAGGAAGATTCAGAGTATATTTTTAATGACCCAAAAAGGAAAAGACCCAATGAGAATAATAAAATAAACCCAACAAATAAGATTAACGGGCTTCCAAAAAATGTGCAGATGGCAGGCCTCAAGGATTGGGTCTACCAAGGATCATGAGCGCCTTATCTTGGAACAACATTATTCCCCCCCCCCACAAAGTATAGTTGATCTTGTCAAAAACTTGTATCTTAATATTGTTTAATTTTTGAGCACTCATTCTTTCAAGATCTTTATTTATTTTCTTTCAAATTTTACTCTGATAACACTTGTTAGATATTGAATGTAAAGAAATGTAACACAAAGGGGGTGAATGTGTTTATTGAAATTTACTTAGCTTTTTAAAACTATTTGGATTATTGGTGAACATAGTAGTTAAGAAATGTAGAAATATTATGTTTAATAGAATCACGTGAAACACGATATTTCAAAAACTCAATTAATTGTATTAATTAAGTTTGTCTTGCTACAAATCTGTATCCTTAAGAAAATAAGAATTCAGCTTCTTTCTCGAGAGAACAAAAGATTTTCTAGATCTGCTTGTTACTTCCGAACTAAGAACCCGTACATGCTTTATAGACTAGCAACACGGGTTTACAAAACTTGCACTAAACCAATTTTTAAAGCAACCTTGTCTGTTTTCTTTTCCAGTATTAGAAAATCTATGCAGAATCTTACAGGTTTGTGACCATCCTTTGTCCAGTGAATCTTGACCCTTGATTTTATATTCTTCAAACTGCTTTTGTAGATTTTTCAATTCAGTGAATGAATTGTTTGTTGACTGATAATCTTGAACTTGTCTGTTTTATGAATTTGAGATAGTATGTCGAGATCTCTTTTTGTTTTATAGAGAAGTGACATATCCATAAATATAATGACTTATTGATATCTTGAGTTCTCTATACGTGTATTTGACTTGTCGAAATCTCCAGTTCTCTGTATGTGAAATGACTTGTTTATATCTATGAGGTCTCTACATGTAGAAATGACTTATCGACATCTCTACATACATATTTTGACTTATCAATATCTCGAGATCTCTATATGAGAAATTGACTTGTCGATATCTCAAGTTCTCTACATTTTCATTTGACTTGTCGATATCTCCGAGACTTCTCTACAAGTCATTTTGGACTTCTCGATATACCTTGATCTGTGACTTGTCGATACATTGACTTGAAACATTTTTCATAGAACAACATTATTCAACTCCAAACTTATACATCTTTTTCTCTGAGGCATGACCAGGAGTCAGGACTTGATCTTCTTCAAAAAATTATTTCTTATCTTGAAACTATTCACAGATAAATTTCCTCGTCTAATCTACTAAACATTTTTACAAACTCAAGTGATACAATTGCATAATATAAAACAGATAAACATACAACTTAATCTTAGGGCTGTCCATATGACCTAGTCTTGTTATTACACATGCATGTTTTGCATAACAAATACATTAAAGTTGTACTTCTTTTTTAGAAACTACAACCCATTTATGAGTTCTTTTTGAAACGTTACTCATATTTTCAAATTTTTTCTTCTAAAATCGAGTTTTTTGAATAATTCGAGTTTTGCATGAGTTTGACCCGAGTCAAGGAAAAAATTAGTTACTGCCGAGTATACCAAAACCAGATCGAATATAAGTCCGAGTCCGAGTACTCGTTCGAGTACTCCCAAGTTTTAGAACAGTGATGCCGAGTAAGCATTTTTAAATTGCTTATTTTAATTTTTTCAATTCAGCAGTCCGATAAATGGGAGAGCCTATACACATTATAAAAATGATATATTCAACTTTTATGAATATAAAGATCGCGCATGTAATTCATGCGTATTATGTACAAATTTTAAAAAGTTAGAATACTGAATTAAACACAATACTCTTTGTTCTCTCATTGTGCCTCCTCATTTCGCTTCCCCCGGTTTGGTCTAGTAAATAACCGCAAATTCTTAAATTTTATGCGGAAAATAGTGAGTGTTTTGGGAAAACGTTATTCAACAAAGGACGTCGGATAAATAACATTTTTTGTAAAATGAATTAATAAAATAACAATTGTAACGACCGAGAATTTTGCGTCGTAATTAAGGAAGTAAAGTATGTGTTATGTGATGAGATTATAATTATGAGATTAAGTGGTGATTACTTGTCTTATCTGTATACTAGAGTTAAGGATCGTGGATAAAAACGTTCCAATTTAAAGAGTCAGCTTAAAAGTTAAGCTTGGTGTCGGGCCGTCAGGTAGAACGGAACCCGTCCTAATATGGAGTTAAATAATATAAAATGTGAATTATATGTGAAATGAATGGATAAAGTATTTCATCTTAAGAGACATGTTGATTGGCAAAGATAATGAGAAGCGTAATCGAAACGCTGAGCGTCGGGCCGTTAGGCTGAACGTGACCCGGTACGCGTAAAAGATGATAAAGATTAAAGAGGGATAGATTCTATGATCAGACCTGAGTCGTTATGTGACTATATGTGTGTGATTGTTTGACTGTGTGCATGACTATGTGTTCTGTGTCAATTTTGTGAATTTTAAAGGAATTACGTGATTTAAGTAAAAGTTTAATAAACCTTCGCGCATTTTTATAAAATCATCCGAGAAGGATAAAAATATGGGATTTGTTCTGTTTTCCTCGTAAAGACCTTAGAGACTTTTTAAAAATAATAAGTGAATTTGATTGTGGATCTTTGCATTTTTAAATTGATTTTATGTGGAAAATGTATTTATTAAAGCAAGTTTGCGAAATTCATATAAAATCAACCGTTCACTCAATTTCTTATTATGAGTAATGGATAAAAAGCTAATTTTGAGACCTACGTGTTAAAGATTTTTATTCAAGACAATTTCATCTTTCCGAGAGAGAAATATTTTTATTTTGAATTTCGTTGCATTTAAGTAAAAAGAGAAAGAAAGTGCAAGTCAAAAAGGAATTATTGAATTACTATTTTGCCCTTAATCTTGGTAGAGTATAAAATACTCCTTCCTCCCCCATTTTCTTCTTCTTTTCCGTGCACTCACTCTTTTCTCTCTTCTTTTTCTCTCCCCTCTCTCTCTCGAACACTCTCTCACTCCCTCTCGGCTCTCTCATCTCTCACCTCTCTCACTCGCATGCAACCATTAAAACACACTCAAACACCGAGATATTGCTTCCATTAGTTGTTATTCTTGGTATATACTTCAATTTTTACTTGCATGTAAGTGATTATAAAGGTTTTGTTGAAGTGATCACTATGGTTGTGTTTAAGAAAAACAATTTCTTGAAGCATGACTAAGAGAGTGAATTTAAGCATGATTGGAGGTCATACACTCGAGAAGAGATCCGTTATGGACTCTCTCAAGTTCGACCACCACCGACCATGATCCAAAGGAGAGCCGGTGGATTTTCCATGATGTGATCGTTGGATTTTAGTGTTGCATGCTATGATTTCTTGAAAATTTAGAAAAGGGTTTTGCTTCTTTGATGAAATTCAAGTGTATGCTTGATTAAATGATTCCATTGATTGTGCTAGGAAGAAAATGAATGTGTGCATATGATTGTTGCTTAGAAAATCAAAAATTGAGGATTTGCATGTGAGTTTTTGCTTCGGCTTTTGCTAATTAAGAAGGAAAATTCGGTTTTTTTGGTTAATCTTGTTGAACACTAGGTTTATGTGGCTTAAAAGTGATTGCATGATAATTTTAAAGAAGATCAATTAGTGCATGTTATTGATTAGACCTTGAGTTGAAAATTATGTTCTTGCTGAATAAAAACAAGATAAAAAGGGGTTAAATATTGATTGAGCAAATGCATGTTGGTTGAATTAGTTAGGTGTTACATGATTTGGTGTTTAAGTGAATGGAATGACCTAGTTAAGAACTAAAATAAGTGGGAAATGTGATGTATTGCCTTGCATGTTAAAATCCATTCTTGTATGTTGATTTATGGAAAAACCCGAATGGATTCTTAGGAAAAAAAATGAATTAAGTGGATTGAATTGCTAAGTAAGAGTTGGATGCATGATAAAGATCAAGTAGTATTGTGTTCGAATTTTTGATGATTAAAAGAAGTTGATTTTGGCCCTTAACGTGGTTATAATTCGGATTTTTGATTAAAAAGGATAAGGCTAAAAGTGAATAAATGAATCTTGTGAATTTCATTAGTTGTGCATGAATGTGTGAGATTGAAATTGAATATATGTGAATGTGTTTTGTATGTATGGTTCGAATTAATGAGCAAAAGAAAATGAAATTAAGTTGATTGATATAAGTGATAGTACATACGTAAATGTTTGGTTGTAAATGGGTCTTGTACTCGTAAAAGAGAGTCGTGTTAGTGTGAATTGAGACATAGCCAAGGTCAAGCGAGTACGCTTTGATTGCTAAGTATATAAGGATTATGTTATGCGCTAAGTGCTATGTGCTTATATGTATAAACTATATTCGTATGCTCGAGTCAAAGATATAATCGAGTTATCGTATAGAGTGATCGTTCCGGGAACAAGAGTTGGGAATCTAATTAAGATTTTTGGTTTTATTGTAGATTCGGAGCGTGAGGGCATTCAGGCTAGGAAAGGAAATGATTTACTAGGTGGCAGTAGTTCAACCTTCAGGAAAGCAAATTCAGGCAAGTAACTCTGATTACTTGTGTAAATGATTATAAAGGAAATGTTGTTCGTACCATGTAGAGTATTGAACTGTTAAAATATGAAACCCTTGCTTTATGAAACCCTGATAATGATTTGAAGTACCCTTGTTCTTGATAACCTGTTATTGATAATCCTATTGATTTCACCCTTTGATAATTTGTCTTTCTGTTCAAGTTACCTATAAAGCCATGAATCATATTGAACCTCTTGATTATCTTGGTTAACTCTGTTTAATGATACCCTGTTTCTCTTGATCACCCTATTGATCCCTAATTAAATGCTGATCCTTCTAATTTAGTGCCTTGTTGTCCCTGATACAGAATTCTTGTGAATTGTTCCTTGCGTATCTTTGATTCACTCCCTGAACCTTGTTTCTTTAAAATCTGATTTAAGAATGAGTTTCGACTTGAAAGAGTCCGAATGATTTCAAATGCTTGGCAATGATAAAAATGGATTTTAGAAAACCTATTTGCTTTTCCAACTCAAGGTTTTCCAAATGGATTCCTGATGGATTGGATTGAGACGTAAGAGGCTAGTGGGACTAGTCCAGTCATGGTAAGAGGCTAGTGGGACTAGTCCAATTTAAGGCTGAAATTATGCCGATTGGTACCTTAAAGACCATAATGGAGGTCGATACGGGCTAATCACCCGTATATAATGAAATGGAAAGATAAAGTGATCCAATCAAGGGTTCTAAATGATTATTTAAAAAGGGAACTCAAACTTTTATTCAGTAAATTGATTTTTGGAAATGAAAATGGTTTATAATGCTTTGAAAAGAGTTGATTATGTTATTGTGGAGCTTAAAGCCCGAGAACCCTGATTCTTGAAATTGTTGATCATATGAATGATTCTATATCTTGAAATACTGTTGCTTTCCTCTATCGAAAGATTTATTTTGATCCTATAATGATTTGTGATGAATGTCGGCTTTCTTCCTGTTTCGAGTCTTGTTTCTTGAAAGCCCTACTATTCTTCAGATACCTTTCCTTATCCCAAAAAAAAAATGGAAATCTGCCACCTAGATTAAGTAAAGTAGAATGCCCTAGTTTGTTTAAAGTATATCGAGATTTAATATTGTAGAACTGCTATATAGTTACTTGCTGAGTTTTATACTCATTTATTTTGTCTTAATCCAACCATGACAGTTAAGCAAGAAGATGGCCAGGCTTAGGCGCACTGCTCGTAAGAGTGTACCTGGTGGTCCCTACCGTGTTGAGGGCTTCCGGTTGCTAGAGCAGGTAGTGGTTTGTATGAGTGAGCTCGCGCCTAGGAAGATGTGTATAAAGATACAATGGGTTATCTGTCGGTTCCCAGCCGGAATCGATACTGATTATTTAGTAATGTTTTTGGGTTTGTAAGTTATATTTTATGATTGATAGTTGTAATCTTGTCTCATACTTTATCCTGTTGATCCTGTTAGTAGTTAATCGGGGTTTATGAATATTTAATTATTAGATTAGAGGTGTGTGGGTCCTCATTTCCTAACCCCGAGATTGAGGGCGTCACAACAATATTTGGGAAGTAACCAAATTTTATACTGGATACGTGTTAAATACTTAAATATTTAAATTCTATTTAAATTTCAATATTTTACTGAGAATAAAATTTTAAAAACAATAAGTGGAGCCACAAGCCCACAATATAATATTACTTGAAATAAAATTGGGTAAAAAGGTAACCCTGGAGGCGGGAGCTCAGCGTATCATGTAAGATTTCATTATTTATGGGTACAAAATAATTTGGTAAAGCAGCACAAGGCGGGAAAATTAGCAATTGTCCATTTTCCCCCTTTTCTTCCTCCGAATAAACGAGGGGTTTCAAAATTCAACTCCATTTCTCCACACAAATTCAATCAAAACCAATCTTAAAATGCAGAGAATTAACGTGTCCGTAAGAGCACGCCCACTCTCCTCTGAAGATGCTAAGTCAAGTCCATGGACTATCTCCGGCAACTCCATTTTCACCTCTAATAACTCTTCCAAGTTCGATTTCGGTAACATTCTCCTTCACTTTACTCGTTATTTTATACTTACACTTTAATTGTATGTATATGTGTGTGTATTTTGTGAATCTGATGCGGAGTTTGGTGGATTTTAGATAGGATTTTCGGAGAGGATACGAAGACTGTTGAGGTTTATGAGTCTCGAACTAAGGATATTGTTGCTGCCGCTGTCCGTGGTTTTAACGGTCTGTTATGTATCTTTTGTAGATTTCGAGCTTTCGGTTTTTATTGTGTTGAGTTGTTTTGTGGTTATGTAGGGACTGTGTTTGCGTATGGACAAACGAATAGTGGAAAGACGCATACCATGCGTGGTTCGGTTGCGGAGCCTGGAGTTATTCCGCTTGCGGTTCATCATGTTTTTAATATTATACAAGAGGTGAGGTTTTAATTACAATTTTAAAATTTCTTTTTGTTGATTTATTATGTCCATGCCAAAGAAATGCATTGGTGTTGTCGGTTCATTTGCGTATTGGTGACACGTACAGTTTATGCGTTGAAATTGTTTATATGAATTACTAATTTGTTTGTGGAAATCCTCAATTATGGTGAAGGGAGTAATAATTCCTTACTTCTTAATTCATACAAGTTTGCTTTCTGGGTAATGACAAGTTTTATTTTGTTGTAAGTAATGGTACTTGCTCATATCGAGCTGGAGTTTTTTTTTCCTATTTTACAATTTATGATGTTACATAAATTAGAGAAGTGTTGTACCAATTAGTATATAGAGAGAATGGAAGAGTCTATAATTAGGAATTCTTCTGTCTAATGTTCATCCAGTTCTATACTCTATAATAACAATCAGTGAACTGTAAATGTTAACCGAGACTATACTCTAAAATGAGCAAACTTCTTGAAGTAGATGGTGTATGTGTTGGAATCCTAGTTCAATTTTACCTTAATATATATGTTCATTTTTTCATGTGCATGTGATCTTATATCTATTTAGGTAATGGATCGGGAGTTTCTATTACGTATGTCATACATGGAGATTTACAATGAGGAGATCAATGATTTATTGGTTCCTGAGCATAGGAAACTACAAATTCATGAGAGTAATGAGGTAATTTATGCATATCCATCTCTGTTGGTGAATTAGTATTTGTCGTGAATTAGTATTTATAACATTGGTATAAGTAGTTGCGGTTTATTCTACATGAAGCGAGGAATATTTGTGGCTGGTTTAAGAGAAGAAATTGTTGCCTCAGCAGAACAAGTCCTTGAACTTCTAGCTTTTGGAGAATGTAAGTACTTGGAACATCTCTCTCACTTGTTGGTGCGTTTTCTTTTGATGAGCTAGAAGTTAAAACTTAGAAGTCTGTACATAAAAGAGAAGACATAGTGTCTGAAAATATATCCAGAGTATTTTAAAGTTTTTATATGTTGTTATTAGTATTTATATGAGACATTTGGGTTCTTAAACTTTTTATACATTATATAAGTGTCAATATTAAAACATGAAAAATATTTTTTGGTACATTAGGGCAAGTTGAATTTGTATCAACTACTTTTTTATTTTGATAACTGAAAGAAGGTAATAATATTGCATATCTGTACTTGAAAAAATAGCAGATATACGGGATCTTATTCACGTGTTTTTATATGATGCAAGACTGCAAGTAAACAAATACTCACAATCACATCGTCTCGGTGTTGGTGTTACTTGTAAAATTTCATAGTATACCGACTTTACAATAAGTTTCTGATTTTTAAAAGTTTATTTAACATTTTGCAGCTCATCGTCATATTGGAGAAACAAATATGAATGTGTATAGTAGTCGATCTCATACAATTTTTCGAATGGTATGGTTAATATCCTTGGAAGTTCTAATATTACGGGGTTCAGTATCATGTATTTTTATTTGAATTTTCTGGTGGTATAGATAATTGAGAGCAAAGATGATAGTCAAGATGATGATACAGGGACCTGTGATGCAGTACGTGTATCTGTTCTGGTACGAGATCACCTCTAGCCTAATCTATGTCTCTGTTTACTCTGCCTAAACTCTTTAAGTTCATCACCTTGTTTTTTTAATGTTCATCAATTAGAATTTAGTGGATCTAGCTGGTTCAGAACGTGCTGCGAAGACTGGGGCTGAAGGTGTTCGCTTGAAAGAGGGTTCCCACATTAATAAAAGCCTGATGACTCTCGGTACTGTAATTAAAAAATTAAGTGAAGGTGCTGAAAGCCAGGGGTAGGTTTATGTGTCCACATCAAATACGTGTAGGTTTCACTTGGTGAAATTTCACTGATAATTTCACATCTCTGCTTATCTGATGCAGGAGTCACGTTCCCTATCGTGATAGCAAATTGACACGCATTTTGCAGCCTGCACTGGGTGGAAATGCAAACACTGCTATAATATGCAATATTACACTTGCACAGGTCGACACTTAATTTAGACGGTTGGATCTGATCTCAACTTTCTCTCGAATAGACGTGGTTATGAAATGCTCATATTATGGAATCTGATGGCTTGATTACCATAATTGGATTTCTATATTAATCGTTACATGTTTGTTTCTTACTTTCATCACTTCATTTTGTTAGTGTCTAATAAGGTTGATAGAGAACCTTTTTATGGCCATGTGCTGTTTTTTTGTCCCCTGTTGTGCGTGTTTAGTGTTTGTATGCGTATACATCAGGAAGTGGTTGTTGAAGCGTGTATATATTGGCTGTTGAAGCTGAATATGCAGATCTTTTGAAAATTGTGAAATGCAGTGCTTGTGCTAACTTGCTTTGATTCTGTTAGATTCCTGTAATATCTAAATATCCTGATGCCCAACATTATGTTTATTTTGCATATGTTGTTATTTTGAAGTGGTTCTCATGAATTTGAAAATATTTTCCTATGCCCAATTTTTTTGGATTTCTTGCCAGAAAATGAGATCTTGTCAGTATCTTACTCGAGTTTTCCTAGGTCCTCTAAAAGTTCTTTATGATACCTATCCACAGTTTTAATTAATTCAAGCTTCTTTCTTATACTTTCTCTTTACATTTTTATGACCTCATTTGCAGATTCATGCTGATGAGACCAAAAGTAGTCTCCAATTTGCAAGCCGAGCTTTGCGTGTCACAAATTGTGTTATAGTGAACGAGGTTCTGTTCTGATTAAAATATGCATTAATGCATGTAACATATAGTAATAATTTGATCACCTTATGATGTATTTCTAAAAGCCCATCTTGGTCTTTTTTGTATTATGCCCATCCGAAAGTACATCTTCTCTCCAATCACTTTCTTAGTTGAATTTTAACCCAGTTAACACATTCATGTCCAGATTCTGACAGATGCAGCGTTGTTAAAGCGACAAAAAAGAGAGATCGAGGAGCTTCGGGCCAAATTGCAGGTTGGGTATATCGACATAATTTATGTAATTTTGTCTAAACATAAATCTTGGTTTGGAAAAGAGCTAATTATCTTCTTTGTATTAAAAGGGATCTCACTCAGAACACTTTGAAGAGGAGATTCTTAATCTGCGCAACACCTTATTACAGGTTTGCTTATCTTGCTCTCTAGTTTACCATGAATGATTAAGTTTAAAAACATAAAACTGGCACATGTAATTGCAGACTGAGCTGGAGAGGGAGCGAATTGCCTTGGAGCTTGAGGAGGAAAAAAAAGCACAAGCAGAAAAGGAGAAGAGGTTGCTAGAGCAAGACAAAAAAATTAAGAACTTAAGCTCAATGGTGTTGTGTTCCAATAGGGATGATAACCCAGATCGTTACAAGAAGGTCTGCTTAATATGCATTCATTTTATTATTTTCACCTTTGGATTGCTATTGTACTTGCTACTATACTTGTATAAGTTTTACTATTTCACATATTTTAGAGTTGGGAAATGTTAAAGATACACTCAGTTTACATCAACGACTCTAATGTTTGAATGTCTTATAAACTGAATCATGGTGCATCAGGCATAAACCAATGACATTTTGTAGGATTACTTTTAGAAATGAATTGGATAACAGAAATCAGAGACATACGAGGCAAGGTGATATGTATGTCATATTCATTTTTTGTATGTTGTACTAGTGGTCTACTCCATACAAGTGCTTTACAACCTGACTTTGGCATGTTCTTGTATTCCCTTAGCCTCTTTACATTTCTCCCCATTTGAAAATCTAGTATATCTCGCCATCTCGGCATCGGATATACATATTTATAGTTAGCAGATTGTAATAATATTCAAACATTGCAAACACATAATAAAATCTACATTTATTATTGGATTTGGTTTTAACTACGATCCTCATGGTTAAGTGGTTCAAAACTTAAAGTTATACTGCTGCAGGAGAAGAGACGTGATACTTGGTGTCCTGGCAAATTTTCAAGGGAGACTGTAGGGGAGGTAATATCTTAATTTCTGCAACTCTATTTAACATTGTCAGACACGTAATGCTAATATTTTGATGGGAATTTATAAATATAGCATTGACTAGTAAGATTCATGATCAATTACTTACATAGAAGTGGCAGTAGAATTTAATTTTGTACAGTCAATAGTCTTCCTAGAAACCGTCTTGCTTTAGTGATAATCTGGCAGTCTTCTTTGTTTTAGCTGAACTCCTCTTCAGCCCTACAAAAGGATTCTGCTTCGAAACCAATGAGATCTGGACGCGACATGGGACCACTTCTACCTTTTGAAGAACTAGTAAATGAAGCTAGCACAGACGGTTCTTGCAAGGAAGAAAAAAATTGCAGTAATAAGACACAAGAAGACTGTGCTCTTCCTCAGCCACATGCCTTGCTGCATGTCACTAGTAGAAAAAAAGCAACCACAAAGAAGAAAACTTCTCTGGTATATTTTACTGGGCCTTTTCTAATTTCATTAAGAAACACATGCTCTAAAGTAATTTGTTGTTTTCACAGGAATGCACTGACTTGGAGCATATGCAAAAAGAATATGAAGATCTATTGTTACGATTTGAAACACAGGTTATATATTAATTCTTCTCTTGTTTTTTCCTTCTCCTTTTTCATTTTATGAAAAGTTTTGCCGATTATTATATTGTCAGTTCGTTAGAAAAAATATGGCAGATGAGATGAGATAATACCTAGTTACCTACTTGTTGCAGAAATCTACAAGTGATTTAAAAATTGCCTATTTGACAAGAAGGCTGGAAGAGGCTGGTTATATGGACAATACTGCAAATGAATCTATATTTCATGCAAATAAAAATGAGATATTAGATGAGTCTGAAGCTATCCTCGTGATTAAGCAACTTCAAGAAAAGGTTCACATCTTATTTTCCAAGGACATTCTTATTTCATTCTTTGGGGACCAAGCTAAACTGGTGTCTGCTGCTCATGTATGTGTATACTTGTGTTTTCTCTCGCAGATTAACATGCTGGAGATGGAAAAGTCCTCAAGTCAGCAAAATTTTGATTACATTGTTGAGTTAGTTACTGAGCAGCAGATCAGTGCAGATGTGAAATTTGAAGAGGTATCATAGTAGTTTATTTGTAGCATGTAATTCAGTAATTGTAAACTTGTCCAGTAATGACTATTGGTGTTAATTTGATTTGAAGTAAGAAGATAATATGAACCAAGTTACTGGATAGTCGTGCATTGTTGCTCTATCTAATTTATGATTTTAATCCAACCTCTCATGTCCCGATTTAGGGGTATATATAGACTGAAATATTGTCGTAAAGTCTGTTAATACCACTGATTTCACACCTTTACCCCCGTGTCAATTGTGTACTTTTTTCTATATGATGTGGCAATAAAATAAGTCTGTTATTGAAATTGTCTTCATATATTATCTTATGTCTTGTACTTAAACAAATAAAGATACCAATATATTATATAATATATATTATGATTATTTTATAGTTCTAGTAATACTCTAGAGTGCAATTTTCCGTTTCATTTGTCTTTTGGGAAGGAGGGGTGCTGGTTTTGGTTTAATTAATTGCAAAATAAATTGGGACATGTGGTCTCCCAAAATGTTTCCATGTATCTTACAGGAGGTACTGAAATATGACATTGACTATGTAGCAACTTAAATGGAATAACCTTAGCAGATGACTGACCTTTGATCCATCTCATAGTTGTTGAACTTCCTACTTCACCTTTTTTCTTCTCATTGTATAATCTCCTTTTGTTTCATGTGGGGTTTTCACCACTTGTCTTTTAATCATAAGCAAGCACGAAGGCCTAACAACTGTATCCATGGTGTGTACTGGTGTTTTTTCTTCTTTCTAGATCTCTGAAGAGCTTCAGAATGCAAAGGAGGAGGCCAAGGTGGCTCGTGAATCAGTAACTTCTGTGGAATCCTTCACTCGTGTATGTGCTGTATGCATTATCTGCAGAGTTACAGAGTTACTGAACATCATATAATCTGTTCAGTCCTGCCAGATTCTTACATAGTTTTTGGTTCAAGCTATGGAATCCTCATATACTTCCTTGCTTAATTTAGGACAAAGTTTCCGAGTATTATTCCAAGCCATCAAAGGAAGTACAAGAAATTGTAGATGAAATTCAAAATTCAAGAAATAGCATAGAGGCCATCTTCGCAGTTGTAAATGAACTTTTTAAAAGTTCCTCTGCCATGCTAACCTGTTTCGCTGTGAGTATTATTCAACCACCTCCACACAACTTATTAATATATTTTTGTTTTTGATTCTATAGTTGTATTTACTTTCTGATTTTAATAGAAACGTACTAAAATGTATTTATAGCGTTTTCTGAGTGCAGCATTCTATCATTCATAGGGCACACGCAAGATGTGTCATTGTATACTTTTAAAATGAATGATAGCAAACCAAGTTAACTCGTGCTGTGTAAATTTAAAGCCTGAAGTTGATGTATAAAGCAGTAATGAAGTGAGAGTTCAGGAACATTTGCAGGAGTTTGTCGCAACATCTTAGAGAATGAGAATCTGAGGATAAAAAAGCATGTTTAGTTGTTTACACATCAAACATGTATTCTTAGTTTTCTAATCATTAGATACAATTCAATTTCAAACCAGAGATTATGTTTCCTGATGAAATTCTAGAATTCAAGGGAATCTGACATTTTATACATTTAAATATATATACTACTAAATTTTGGTACTAATTATACGCGTGCGCACACACAGACACGTATATATACAATTACATATCAGAATTCAGAGGTATATATTAGCACACATCCATTCTTATCTTCTACTTAAAAAGCTAAAATATCCCCTAGATATAAGAATACATAAATCTGGATTTGAGGACTCACTGGGATTTGGAGATTTGGACACCTGCAAAAGAATATTTGCCTTATTATTTTTCGCTAATTTAGGATTTGCCATGTTAATGCTTCTAATGTATTTACAGGTATCAGTGGCTGTTTGGCGTTCACTTTTGTATTTACACCATTTCTATTAGATTTCTGGTCTCTTACACAAGTAAATCTAGTATTTTCATCCTTTTACTTTAGGATCTAAAGTGTCAAGCTTCCGAGGACAATTCTCTACTTAAAGCAATGGTCTGTGATCATACAAAATTATGGAGTTGCATGAAAAACAAAATTAGTGAACTCGAGAAGGAAAAGGTGGGTATATTTTACATGTGATTATCCCTAGTTTTTTTTTTCCTATTAATATTCAGGAGTTTTTGATTTATTGATTGTTATGAAGATTCATCTGCATAATCAATCCATGGATCACCAAAAAAGGATAGAAGAGTTGAGCCTTGATGTCGAAAATTCAGTAAAAGCCTTTGACGTGAGTTACTACTGCATCTTTGTTTAGTCCATATTAATTATCTCTATTGATTCTCTTGTTGTATTTTTTTTATATATATGACTTGTCTTGCAGGAGCTTTTAGAACAACGAGAATCTGAAAAATGTGGGTTGCTTTCCGAAATTCAAGCTCTCGAGAAGGACATGTTGTCTTTGTCATCTTCTTCATTGGCCAAGGAAAAAGAAATTATGCGGAAAGATTTTGAGAAAACAAAAGCAAAGTTGAAAGAGACAGAATCCAAACTTAGGAACACGATACAGGAGAAGACAAAATTGGAGGTTTCATTAGAAACTAATTTTTGTTGCATAGTTACAATATCCTCAACTACAAGGCAATATCTTGTTTGCAGGGTGAAAAGGCATGTGCTGAGAGAGAAATGAAGAAGTTACATGCGCAGAAGATTATTCTTGAGCGCGATATTAGTAAACAAGGTCAAATATCAGAGAGAAGGCGTGATTCGGCGGTCGACAGGAGGTCAAGTATTTTTGATCCCAAAAGAACAAAGGGGCTTTCCATTGCCTTTGACCAGAGTATGCAGGTATATATATATATATCTTGCTTATTTTAAAATTACTAAGACTGCAGTTCTCCTGCATCATTTTCCAATTATTTATAATGTCACTGAAGCACACAATATATGCGGACATAATCCATTTATTCCTTGTTCAAGAAGTATCAGCACAGAGTAATAAAAGCATTCGTGTCCTCTTGTCTACCTTTAAACTCCTATTGCACACAATCAAGGATATTAATAAAGAATAGGGGACTATCCCCTATGAAGCATCAGCATAGAGTGATACAAGCAAATCACTTGCATTTATGTCCTTTTGGATTGCTTTACTCCCATTGCTCACAGAGATACATTTTTTCTTTATTAGGTTTTATGAAATTATTAATGCTTTCCCATTATATACTATTAAATAGTAGATTTTCTAGTTACGCCATCTGTTACTAACTAATTTGATTTATATTTCTGAAATACTATACTATCATTGTTTAAACTGAGACTAATGTGATATAAATGAAAATCTGATTATGTAAAACATCTTTAATTATAAAAAAGAAATTCTAATTTTGAAAGGTACAAGGTTAGTATAAGCTTATGTTATATTTTAGAATTGGTGTTACTTTACTGTACTATCTGTGAGCTCTGTTGCATTTATTTCGATGAAGCTGAAAACGCCTGCTTTATCTGCTCTAGATAGGCTTCATTTTTTATGTCTCAAATCATCTTTTACTAGTTCTATTTTTCAGATTGTTTTTTTCCGGAAAAGTACCCACAAGTCTGCATCGCTGACGCACAATCACTAATTGTTTTGAAAAAACCAGTCATCACAACCAGTATATATGTCATGCTCGACAGCTGTTATGCTTTGTTTCTGCTCTGTTATCCTAAGACTTGCCTGAACAAAAATACATGGTCGGATATGATTTCTTTATGCAGGGTTTTTAAATCCCTCCCTTAATCAATCCTCTGCCGGGTTGCAATTTCATCCGTTTCGTTACTACATTACTAATTCTGTTGGCACCTGGCCCTCAATACTCATTATATGTTTGTTCTTCTTGTAATTAAGGAGGATTACAAAAACCTGGAAGTTCTAGCTTTTGAAATGGAGACAACTATTGCTTCCCTGGAAGAAGAATTGGCTAGTGCACATGCAGAGAAGGAACAAGCCACATCTACAATTGAAAGTTTGGACATAGAAATGCAGAGTCTATCAGACAAACTAATGGTGTCAAACTCAGAACTTGTCGTATATAAGGAAGCAGTTTCAACTCTTGTAAGAATTTGTTTTCTCAAAATCTTGCTATGTTTACGCTCTAAACATTTTTCTTCCTTATATAAGGGTACATACTGACAGTGGAAACAAAATTGATATGCCAAATGGTTACTTTTGATCTAGATTTCAGATTTAGAAGAATCTAAATCTCACAATCAGAAACTCGAATGCTCTCTCAGGATGTTAGTTGAAGAAAAGGAAGAGTTAGCAACGGTATGTGTATTGACATGTTTTGAATTTATATTAATACACACTGTACTATCTTGGGAATGGGGGATAGCTGACTTTATACATGACTAAATAGAGATAAAGGCCCGTGAATCAATTCTTTTATGGAACCCTTCACTGAATTTTTGGCCTGTCCTTTTTCTACCATTTGTCGTCTCCTGAATTTTTAATACAACAATATACCTGATTCGTCATTCTAAGTAATAGATTAGGGATATGCACCCCACCAGCAATGGTTTTTTTAAAAAACTTTTTTCTCTCCGTTTCAATGAAATTCCTTTTTTTTTTTCAATTTGAGTTAGCACTGGTTTTGTATAGTGTGCAAACTGTTGTTATAATTGTTAGTACTGCTCCAGTATTCAAAGAAGTGATCGGATTAAGGACTATACACTTCAGTATAGAATTTATAATGTAATATATATGACACCTTTACAGCATAGGACAGTGATAGAATATATGATTGGCCGTTCTTCCCTCTTACCTTTTATTATTTCCTTCTGATTTTACTCGTTCCATTCTCTTCACCCCAACCAAACACAACAAGAAAATCATATTACTTCATGTCCTTTTGTATGAAAGCATAGGGGACTGTTCTTTTTTTCCCGGCACTCTTTATAATTTTCTTTTGAATTGTGATCCAAGTATATGTGCTCTATAATATATCATAATGAAGTGGCTTAGATGGTAAAAGCTGTCAAACTCGAAAAAAAGATCAATGTTGCAATATGTATTCAATCTATCTGGCACATTTATTTCAGCAACTTACGGAAGCCCTTTTGGCAATGGAAGAGGTAAAGGCAATAAGGTCTTCTGTTGAGAAAGCTTCGATTCAATCCATTAAGGAAGCATCTGAGTCTCAAAATGCCAAGATTTCATTGTTATCTAGTGAAGTATCACAGGTAATAATGTGTATTTCCTTGCTGTATTTTGTAAGAATACAAGCATTTCATTACCTAAACAACTAATTTGTGGATTCTCGAAGATAATTATCTGTTCTATTTTTTATATATGATGTAGTCATACACATAGGGGCTGGAGGGTAATGACATCTGAGATAGAATACTAGCACTCAATAAAATCAAATAGCAGATTTAATTTTATAAAAAAAAACACAGTAAGGTGTGCACTCCAATGTGCCAAACTCTCGGTCTTACAAGGATTTATAACAAACTACGATGAACAAGGATAGTAAACAGATAACATGAGCGTTCGAGAGGCTCAGACTCTCCCAATAACTAAATAAAACCAAACATTCGATAACCCTAAATTGCCAGCCTCCTGTCCCTTTTGTTCCTCTTCTTCTGTTCTGTTTTTACTCTTTTACCCTTGCTCGCTGCTTTGACCCATTTGTCCTTCTCTGTTAGTTGTTCTTCCTCTTTTGCCCCTGCTGTTACGTCTTGTATACACGTGGACAATTGGGTGTGTTACATTACCCCTCTCCCAGAGACTCACCTTGTCCTCAAGGTGAAATTCTGGGAACCTCTGAGTGATTAACTCGCTATCCTCCCATGTTGCTTCAACTGCAGGAAGTCCGTGCCACTGAATCAACACTTCCTTCTTCACATCAGTCCCTTGTCCTTGACCCTCTCTAATCCCCAAGAGCAATTCTGGTTCCATTATAAACTCCAAATCAGGTGATAATTGTGGGGGAATCATTGTCGTCACAGCAGCAGCGCCAACATGCCTTTTGAGCTGTGACACGTGAAAAACAGGATGGAGTCTGCTAGTAGAGGACAACTGTAGTTCATAAGCCACCTTGCCAATTTTCTTAATAATCGAATACGGCCCAAAGAATCTGGGAGATACTTTCTCATTTGGGCGTGTGGCCAAAGTACGTTGACGGTATGGCTGGAGCTTTAGATAGACATTATCCCCCACCTCAAAGGTCTCCTCTCTTCGATGAATATCAGCCATTTGTTTCATCCGCTGTTGTGCTTTAATCAAATTGTAGCGGAGTTCATCGAGGGTTGCATCCCTTTCCTGGAGCCATTCATCCAAGCTATCCACCTGTGTTTGTCCACGACTGCCTCTAGTTATATGTGGAGGTTCCCTCCCATACAAGACTTGGAATGGACTCATTTTTGTGGATGTATGGGGTGCAGTATTATAAGAAAATTCTGCCCAATGAAGCCAGTGTGCCCATGTCTTGGGTTTCCCAGCTACAAAACATCGCAAGAAGGTCTCGACCCACTTATTAACAATTTCTGATTGCCCATCCGTTTGCGGGTGATACGCCGTACTTCGTTTTAGCTCCGTTCCTTGTAACATGAATAACTCACACCAAAAATGGCTCAAGAAAATTTTGTCCCTATCTGACACAATCGACTTTGGGAACCCATGGAGTTTAACTACCTGTTGTATATATATTTCAGCTACTGACGTGGCAGTGAACGGATGCCGGATAAAGTGCCCATACTTAGATAGTCTATCTACTACAACAAGGATTACGTTAAATCCCTTCGAAACTGGCAAGCCCTCTATAAAGTCCATTGTTACATCCTGCCACACCTGTTCTGGTAGAGGTAAGGGTTGCAATAACCCGGAAGGTGAACGCTGGGACTGTTTGTTTTGTTCGCAGACTTGACAACATTGCACGTGTTGCTGCACATCTTTCCGCATTCCTCCCCAAAACCAATCCTTGGCGATGCGTAAATATGTTTTTAACTCTCCGCCATGCCCCCCAACCACCGAATCATGGTATTGTCTCAGTAGTATGCCCACAAACTTAGATCGACGAGGAATTACTAACCTGTCATTGTACATTAGTCTGTCTTCCTGTACTCGAAACTTGGACTTTTCCTGAGTAACTAGGGCTGTAATTTGAGCCGAGCTTTTTTGAGCTCGACTCGAACTCGACTCGATTAACTCGGCTCGACTCGACTCGAACTCGTTATCGAGCTCGAGCTCGAACAAGATTTTAGGCTCGATTAAAAACTCGAGCCGAGCCGGGTTTTTTTGAACTCGACTCGAACTCGGTTAATTTTTTTATATTTTATTAATATTTTTATTTTTTATATATGTTATTACTTATGTTATTAATATTACTTATATTTTTCTATATTTTTATTTTTTTCCATTAATATAACTTGATGCTATTTTTATTTGTTATTTACATGATTAATGATATTTTATTTTACTTATATTATTAATATGACTTATATCTTTTTTTCTGGATATGTATATATATTTTGATATTGGTAGTGCTTTGTCACTTTGTGTATATTTGAGGGCACCCCTTCCATAATTTAAATATTTTTTTAATTTTTCTCAATATATATGTAATTGTGTTATTCCATTATACATATAAATTATAAAATATTTTAGCTACCAACATTATAAAGCCTTCTTTATTGCTATTGTACACAAAATAGGGCTAATATGATTATAAAAAAACATTTTAATTTCATTAAAGCGTATCATTTATAAATACTTGTTGACTCAGATTTCTTGTCATACTAATTTTTTTAAGTAAATTTCTGGTCACATTTTTAGTCTATCAATTTTTCATGTAACATTTATTTTGTTTGAAACTAAGATTTGAACTGAATTAGATTTTTATTGCATCAATTATTAATATTTTATAGAAAAATAAGAATTTATTAATTTGAAAGAGTAAAACAAAAAAGAATCAAGTTGGAGTTGAAGCAAGTAAAATTGTTATCGAGTTTTGTTTTATTTTATTTTAAAATAAAAAGGACAGTTATGAATTTTACATCAAATAATCTATTCAATATAGGGTTTCTATTTTTTTGTTTAAATCATGAATCTATAGAATATTCCTTTATTTTAGATTCAACAGTTATCATTTATTTCAAAATCTAACGGTCCTTTATAGTAATAATGTATTACTAATATTTTATTATAAATTCGATTCATACTTTTGATAGTTGTCTAAATTCTAATTGAGATGTCAACTAATTAGAGCTAAATTTACAATTTAGTGATAAGTTAATAGGTATATTATACAACTATGATATAAATTACATCAAAAAAAGTTTTATTATGATGTATTGCTATTAATTAAAATTAGTATTTTTATAATTGTTATTTATTAATGATTTAATGTCTATTGCGTACTTTTGTTTTAAAAAAGATAAAAATTACTTTTCTCCCCCGAGTCCCGACAATAATAAAATTATCATTTTACTTTATTTATCATATATATAAGATATACAATATACAATATATAAAAATAAATACATTTTTAAGAAAATGAAGATAGAGTTAAACAAAATTAATAAAATAGATGATTTGAAAAATTATACTAACCGGTGTTGTTATTTATTTCTAGTTTATACACGTATTTGAATATGTTGCTAGATTTACCTCAGAACACATGTATGTTATTTTGAACATTTATTTATAGTTATTAATAGTGAAACTAATATTTTTAAATTATAAGTTAAAATTTCAAAAAAGAAATATTTTTACGAAGGTAAAAATAAAACTCGAATAACTCGATAAGAACCCGATAACTCGAAAACATGTTAAAAACTCGATAAACTCGATAAGGACTCGATAACTCGAAAATATGTGAAAAAACTCGATAAACTCGAAAACTCGTTAAAAACTCGTTAAAAACTCGTTAAAAACTCGTTAAAAACTCGTTAAGTTCGAAAACTCGCGAACTGCTCGAACTCGGCTCGTGTATTACCCGAGTCGAGCTCGAACACACAATTCAGGCTCGATTATTTTCAGGCTCGACTCGACTCGATAAAAAAAAGCTCGAACTCGACTGTAAAAAACTCGAACTCGGCTCGAATTACAGCCCTATGAGTAACATTTTCCACATGGCTCAGGATTTTTTGTAACTCTTCACTAGCAACAATTTCCTTATACAATTCACCCCAATCAATAAGATTTGTGGAGATCAAAGCTCGTAACTCTCCTTCGCCATCTTGTTTTCTGGAAAGAGCGTCTACTACCCGATTTGCCACCCCAGGCTTAAATTGGACCTCAAAGTTAAAACCCAGTAATTTTCGCACCCACTTCTGATAATCTGGGTTAATCTCTCTCTGCTGCAACAAGTATTTTAGGCTCTGTTGGTCCGTTCTAACCACAAATTTCCTGCCCAACAAGTAATGCTTCCACTTCACTATTGCGAGGCATATTGCCATCAATTCTTTCTCGTATATGGATTTTTGCTTTGCCACGATGCTCAACAATTTACTAAAGAATGCTATAGGCCTATTTGATTGCATCAAGACGACCCCCTCCTTGGAAAGGTATGTCTCTAGATTCGGAAGCATCTGCCTCCACAATAAAATCTTGCATAAAATCTGGAAGAATGAGCACGGGTGGGTTTATCATAGCATTTTTGAGACGCTGGAACGCCTCTGTAGCTTGCTGTGTCCATCCAAAATTATCTTTTTTCAACTGGTCTGTCAAGGGTTGTGCGATTTGTGCATAATTCGCAATAAATTTCCGGTAATAGCCGGTCAACCCCAGAAATCCACGGAGTTCTTTCAGGTTTGATGGTTGCTGCCAATCTACCATGGCCTGTACTTTTGACATGTCCACTGCTACTCCCTCCCGGGATATCATATGCCCCAAATAAGATATGGTAGACTTACCAAATTCACATTTCTTTAAGTTTGCATACAACCGCTGCTCCTGTAGTTTGCTCAAAACCAATTCCAGATGCTCCCTATGCTCTCCTTCAGATTTACTATAAATTAAGATGTCATCGAAGAAGACCAATACAAACTTTCGCAAAAAAAGTCTAAACACATCGTTCATAAGAGATTGGAAGGTGGCGGGGGCGTTCGTGAGACCGAACGGCATCACCAAAAACTCGTAGTGTCCATCATGCGTTCTAAATGCGGTTTTATGCACATCCTCCTTCTTTACCAAAATTTGATGGTATCCCGCCTTCAAATCCAGCTTGGTAAACACCCTAGACCCGTGCAATTCGTCCAATAACTCATCTATAACCGGAATAGGATACTTGTCCGGAATAGTCTCCTTGTTTAAAGCCCGATAATCCACACAAAATCTCCACGAGCCGTCCTTCTTTACTAATAAAACCGGGCTTGAAAATGCACTTTTGGATGGTTGAATAATCCCTGCCTCAAGCATCTCCTTGATTAACCTTTCAATCTCATCTTTCTGAATTTGGGGATATCTATACGGCCTGATCCCGACTGGGTTGCTGTCCATTTTTAATGTCATATGGTGCTCGTGTCCTCTTGATGGTGGCAAGCCTTTGGGTTCTGCAAAAACGCCCTGATAGTGCTTAATTACTGGCTGCAAACCCACTGGAATTTGTTCCATTCTCTCATTGACAGCTCCTAGTTGCCTTTCCACTACCTCCACCTTGTTACTTTCTATCAAAAAACCATTTCCTTCCTTTCGTAAACATTTGATCATCGCCTTCAGTGTTATTTTTGATCGAACCAGCGAAGGGTCACCCACTAGAGTGACCTTACTGCCCCCCATTTCAAACTTCATGACTTGAGTTCGCCAATTTGTAACCATCGGGCCTAATGTCTCCAACCACTGAATACCGAGTATAACATCCGTAGACCCCAACTCTAGAGGCAAGAAATCATCACATACTACTACACAATCAGCCAAATGCACACTCAATTTTCTACAAACTCCGGTACCCTTAACCATCTCGCCGTTTCCCAGGGCTACCCTAAAACAACCGGTTGAATCAGTGGGAATATCAAGCAATTTAACCAACAAAAGGGATATAAAATTATGTGTCGCTCCCGGGTCAATTAAGACTACCACCTCCTTATTATCAATTCTGCCCCGGAGCTTCATTGTTTTAGGATTAGATAAACCTATGACCGAGTTTAGATACCTCTGTGGTGATTTCCTCGGTTGGTGACATTGGTGGGTCTGAGCTGCCTCCATCAGTAGCATCCTCGTCCTCTTCATCCACCAAAATCACACTTAACTCCTTTCTCCTGCACCTATGCCCCAATGACCATTTTTCATTACATCGGAAACAAATGCCTTTAGCACGCTTCTCTTGTAATTCTTTATCTGTTAGCCTTCGAAATTCAGACCCCGTTTTAGCATGGCTGGTAGGATTAATGGATTTAGGAAAACTCACCGACGCTTGAGACTCCGAGACATTTGAGCTCCAACTCCTGGTCGTGGTTGGGCTGATCACAGACCCCTGAGTTGACCCTGCACCTCCACGACTATATCCATTTGAATACCCTGTTTTAATCGATCCCAAGGAATGTCTCCTGCCAATGGACACCTTATTTCTTTCCTCGATTTTGAGAGCCATTTCCATTGCCTGTTCGAGATTAATCGGATTCAAGACCCTCACCTCCACCCTTATATCTTCTTTCAGTCCATTAAGAAATTGCCCCAACAGTATTTGTTCCGATATGTGGTCCAAGGGAGCTACGGTTTCAATAAAACGACGCCTATATTCATTCACCGTACCCAACTGAGTCGTTGCAAGCCATTGCTCGTAGAGTGAACCTCCTTCGGTAGGCCTAAACTGCCTTAGAATAAATGTTTTCAGATCTGACCACAAGCGGATAAGGCGGCGTTTTTGCTCCCATTGATACCATCGTAATGCATCATCTTCTAGTGCCACCGCTACTGACTCCAACATTTCATCTTCAGTTAGGTGGTAAAAGGAAAAATAGTGCTCTACCCTTAGGATCCATCCATCTGGATTATTACCGTCGAAAATAGGCATGTCTAATTTCCGGTATCTCCAGTTGCCCGGACCTCCTCCTGACCCCCCGCCTCCATAACCAGTGAAGCTACCAAACCCTCCTGAGCCACCTGGTTGTACATCCTTATTAACTCCTTGGTCCACTCTCCCACCTCCTAATCCACTTCCTCCCCCAATTAGTGTCGCCGATGAAGAACCCCCATTCACCACACTCCTCTCTCCTTTATCCCTCGTTAGGCTGTTTTGATTGGCTATCCCTATCATAGCAGATCTGATTTCAGAGTGAAATCTGAGCTGGTCAGTACGAATCATGTTTATCAATTGCTCATTATGTTCACGAGATCGATTAATTCTCCCCTCGAGTTTCTCCGATAACGCCTCTATCTCCTCCCCTTGCCTTCGACTCGCCGCTTCCTCCCCTTTCAACAACAACTCCGTTAGTGATTGCTTCATCGCTGCTTCAACTGCTTTTGCTACCATCTCTGCCATTTTCTTCTCAACCGCGGCTGCCTTCTCTTCAATTAGATCTAGTCGCTGTGCTGTAGTCGGTGGTCCCATCGGAGCGAAGGGCTCTGATACCACTTGAGATAGAATACTAGCACTCAATAAAATCAAATAGCAGATTTAATTTTATAAAAAAAAACACAGCAAGGTGTGCACTCCAATGTGCCAAACTCCCGGTCTTACAAGGATTTATAACAAACTACGATGAACAAGGATAGTAAACAGATAACATGAGCGTTCGAGAGGCTCAGACTCTCCCAATAACTAAATAAAGCCAAACATTCGATAACCCAAAATTGCCAGCCTCCTGTCCCTTTTGTTCCTCTTCTTCTGTTCTGTTTTTACTCTTTTACCCTTGCTCACTGCTTTGACCCATTTGTCCTTCTCTGTTAGTTGTTCTTCCTCTTTTGCCCCTGCTGTTACGTCTTGTATACACGTGGACAATTGGGTGTGTTACAACATCCTGTTAATTAGAGCCTGTTCTGTTAATTAGAGCCTGTTTGACTAGGTTTAAAAAAATTATGTATTACTTAAAGTTGCTTAATGTGGAAAAAAGTCAAATTTTACTGTTTGGGTGATTTTATTATTTTGTGTAATTTATTTGTTACTAAAATTATAAAAATGAAATTAATTTATAAGAGTTGTACGTGTATATTATAATATTAACTTTTGTCAAATAAAATTACAAAAAGATACGGAGTAATAAATTAGTTGAAAAAAGTACCTCTTATCAACTTTTGGCTTTAGGGCCGTTTTTTAAACTTTTAGTCACTTTTTGACTTGCTACACAAAATCACTTTAAGCCGGAGCTTTTAGCCTCCCCCCCAAAGCCAAATATCCTCAGTTTGTACAACTGAGGATAAAAAGATATCAAAATCTAGGCATGCCAGGAAGTCTAGTCTTTCTGGATTGTTATGTCATTCCCATTCAGTCTTTAGACATTAGTTAGTGAAGCTCTATGAAGGCCCCATACAGGATCGGGCTAAATTGAAAATGGGGGAACGACTAGATGTGCAAATAGAAAGTAAAAAAGGATTGGCTGCTTCAAGGTTCATTTTGATGTTTTTTAGTACTTTGTAACTGGTGTTTTGATGAATAACTTGATTTCAAAGTAAGACGTAAATGTTATGTCAATATGTATATATTGTGTCGTAGTCACATTCTATCAAGTTCGAATGATTCTGTCACTTGATGGTATTTTATTAGATTTGTATAAGGTAAAAACAAAAAGACGAAATATGGAGGATTCGTGGCAAAGGCTCATCCCCCATTCCTTCCCTTTATGACAAGTTTATGGTTTTGAATGCTGACACTATCTTCCCATATACTTGAAAAGAAACTATGTAAGTTACAAGGAAACGAAAATGATATATGTAACCCTAGATCACACATTTTGTAGAAACTAAATCTTCAATATATTTTAAGTTTTCTCTAATCAGAAATATCTTAGACTACTGTAGTATAGTGTAGTTTGAAGACAGTTGAGCCAGCTTTTCATGTGAAGCACGCTACTTATAATGGGAAAAATTATAAATCACACAAGTTGTAGTATATAAAATCTAAATGATATCATTTAGCAAATGTCTGTTCAGTCTGTTAAACAATATATAGTCCATTTAAAGGCTTCCTCTTCGAGTCCCTCTACACCCATTTGTTTAATTTTATTGTTTGTACGTCTGTTTGGTTCAAAAGATTAATTGGGAGGCCTTAATTGGAACCTGTAGTATAATTTATACATTCACTGTTTCACCTCCAAAAGAGGTATCTGATGAACGCCTACAACATTGTTGAGCAAGATAACCAGTTGTTATTTTTATTAAATTCTACTTATGGTGCGAAGAGAGCACTTCCATGCTTAAAAAAAATGGTGGGTTTACTGTCTAAAAGAGCATTGGTGAAGCTACAGGAACATCTCATATTTTTAAAATTTAAAATGAATTGAAAAAGGTTTCTTGTACATCTATTTATTTTTATGATACCAACAATTTTACCTTTTAGAAGTACGTAATGAATACATTATTCATCTATCTTCCTGCTTCAGTGATAAATATGTTAAATGTGAAGGTGAGAAGTGAATTGGAGTCATCCAGAGAAGAATACAAGGTCCTTATGGACAGGTTGTTAGCTTCTGAAAAGAATGCTGAATCGGAGAAGTCCTGGAGGTATTTTATAGTTCTAATTATGTTTGTGTGCAATTTTTTATAATTTCTAATCAATGGCTATTGATGTAAAATACATATCTTAATGCCTAAATGAACTGAAAAAAATTCACTGTGACATGTAATCAGTGCCAGGCAATCTGCCGTTATCTTTGTATATATTATTTTCCCACCATTGAACTTTCCGATATTTCCTGGGGAAAAACCTCTCCCATCTATTATGTTGTTAGGACCAAAATGTTTTGAGTTATAGAGTGTGGAGTTGCTGCCGCTCCATTCAAAAAAGTTAGAGAAGCGGCATGTATTTGGTAGCTATGTTACTCTGATTCTTCTGTTTAGGTGGTTGTACCTGTGTTGGACAGTTGGACACGAACTTATTTCGTGTCAGCTCCATTAACTAAAATGTGGACACTTTGATCAATTTAAAGATCAATATGATTATAGTTACAATTCAAAATAAATATGTGAAAAGAAAGAATGAGATAAATTTAGGGAAGATGCATAATTTGCAAAGTCCTTTTGGAAATCAAGTTTAATCTCAGTTCTATTGTTACTTTTTACTAAGATATCTAACTTACCATACTTGTTTATTAATATAATATGTTTTGATATGTATCCATGTCCAAAAATAGGACAGTGTCCCCAATCTTTGGACTTTTCAATTCTGACACTAGGATATGTGTTGTGTTCTACACTCTGTACCCAAATCAGAGTAACATAATAGTCTGGTGGTTGGTTAATAAAATAACCCTGCCATACTTTCTGGGTATATTCACGGGTATTTTGCCTGAATGGTTAGATAAATAACTACAATGGTTAGATAAATAACTACAAGATCTTAGTTGATTTCAGTATATTTATGACAAGCGCTAAAGCTATTTTTAAGCCCGAAGTCAAGCTAAGCTCTGAGTTTGAATTCTTTCCATAAAAGTCAATAAACAAATATTAGAACACAACACCAGCAAGGAGGATTTTAGAGTATTCTAGAAGAAGATAATTGGAGAACTACCGCAATCTAAAGGCATTGATTTTTATGTTTCTTTTATTATTTTAAAAACAGAAGTCTTTTATTGACTACACACTAGTAAACTTGTTTGTTTGTTTGTCTTGGCCAAAATTATTTTCTTCCCCACTGTACTAATATATATGATATTTAATTATTGAATATGCGTCTGTTGAAATTTTGTATATAATTATTTAGTGAACTTCTCTTGGATGAAGCGAGCTCTTTGCTCTGAGCTTGAGCTCTATGAGGCCTCCTGTGCTCTTCGCTTTAATAAATTAGATTTTCACTAGTGGGCAATATCCCGAGGTCATGTACACACTGTATCTTCGTGTTCCGTTCTTTAGTATTTTGAAGATTTTTATCTCCCTCTGCCCTAAAACCTTTCAAATATATTATATGTCCGCAATCAAAGGTAATCTTTATTCTTTAGTGTACCACCTAATAACACATCTTAGAAGACTATTACGTTCGTAACCCATAACCATAATCAATTCCTTTGATTGTATTAATAAGCATAAGAATAAGACAAATCGAACTATAAGATGCATAAGACTTGATGAAGATTGGCCTAAGTTCTGCTAGCCAGTTATAAATACCTTAATCTGTAAATTAAGATGTATGATACCAGGCTGATGCTAAATTTGATGGATCTCATTGAATGCCACATCTTGATTGTAATATTAGCTTCAAATATAACTTAATGAAGTAAGGTCAAGTACATAAATTCATTTATAATAATCTGTTTTTTTTGCTACAGCATGGAGAAGTGTCAAGAGAACGAGAGACTAAGAGATGACTTGAAAGTGGCTATTGATTTTAAAAAATCCCAAGAGGCAAATTTCTCCCAGCTATCAAAGTTGAAATCAGATATTGACGAGTTGAAGAAGAAGCTTACTTGCCTGGAAACTGAAAAGCATACAGTAAGTGCCAGTGTTCGGCACAGGTTTATCTGTAATTTTATGTTACTGTCTTAAATTGGTTTATGTGCTATTTTCTCATCTTTCTAATAAAGAATGGGTGGTGATAATACAACAATGTACATTACTACCGGTAACAATTTTTCAGTGGAGGATGCAACATCATTGCATTCTGCATTGTGAAAGTTCTATTAGTTTAATTGCAATACTTACATAATTTGAACCTTTTCTAGTTTTCTCAAAAAAAAATTATGCATTTCTTCTGGATTTGTTTTTTCTGTTATTTTCTAGTTGACTGGCATGGGCTTCTATAACAGTGATTGATTTACACGTTATGTTAGCTTGATGTCAAATATGCTCTTACTTCTATGGTCCTTGGTAATCATAAATTCATTGCTAAGGCTTTAATTTTTCTTTAAATTGGGTATGTAAAGTTAATTCATCCTCATCTAGCACTTTTTTCATGCTTTAACAGGATCAAATCAGTAACAGAACAGAGAAGGCGAAACTTAGAATGAGGCTTCGAGGGACACAACATAAGTTGGAGGCTGCTCTTTTTAGACACAGCGAGGCTGTGGAGGAGTTGGATCTCATGAATAGGAACTATGAAGCAGCTTCTCAGAAGTTGAAGGACAAGTTGTCTTTATATTGCACTGAGGTCCTCGCTCTCAAGAAGCAGCTTGCTGCAAAGGGACACTGAGTGGTAGGAGATGCAAACCACTCGAGGGTGATGTAAATTGTAATGGTAATTGTCCAACATGTGGTGGAAGTATTATACTAGGTTAAGGATTTACATATCCATAGCCATAAAAGATACATGTGGCAAATTTGTATTTAATGTTTATTCTTATTTTGCAAAATAACTTAATCTTTCGAGACGACCACAATGCAGTGTTTGGTTTTGAGACAACTCTGAGACGAATATTGAGAGTTGAGACCATATTTGCGGTAAATAAAAAGGAACATAGTTGTTCACATGAAATTTGACGTGATTAAAAATGTAAATGAAACTAGTGTTGCTGAGTAATAAAGCTGTGTTTAAGTGTGCAGTCTTGAGCATTCATAAGACATTAGTTGGCTTAAATGAGGGAAATGCTATGTTCAAGGACTTGCAATCACCATGCTTATAATGCTACCCTAATTTCTTTGCAGAAATGTTATATGGAATTTTGGCAATAGAACTGTACTTTCTTGCATAGCTGAAGAGTTGATGTGTTGAATTGAACAAAGATTATCTAGAAACTCGTCATAAAACCACACGATTAAAGGCTTGTTTGGGGTTTTTAAAAAGGGTAAATTATAACTTAAAGTTAAAAATTATCTTATAAGTTATATTAACCTCGTAATTTATAAGTTATTTAGTTGTTTGGATAATTTTAAGTATAAGTTATTTATAGGTTGATAAGGCATTTGGTAAATCATAACTTATAAATTATATTTTTTAGAAACAAAAATTAAAATGAAAAAGATAACTAAACATCATATTAAAGTTTTAAATAAACAAATTTCATATCTTGAAAATTTCATCAAATTAAAATTGAAAAGTTTTTTTTTAAATATTCCTCCAAAAATATTTTTTGCAAAAATACTATGTTTTTTTAAAAAAATTGATATAACTAGGTGCGTATCCCATTAATTTTGGTTATAACATATTTTTTGCAAGTATTTTCAGAATATATTAAAATTACAAAAAAATTAAAAAAGTAAGTATTTTTGATATTTTATTTAAAAATATTTCAAATAAGTCAAAAAATTTAATTAGTACAATTTAAAAAATAAATAAATTAAAAATTAAAAATGAAATGAGAACGTGAAAAATAAAAAATACTTTAATATTCTACTTTATGCCATAATTAAGTCACAAATATAAGCCTTATAAATTTTAGCCAAACAGTACAATAGACTCTGATTCATCATTCAAGGCCAATGAATGCCACATATGATGAAACAAACAGGCACAAAGTAACTTGCAGCAATCTGAACAGTGAATCGGATAAATGTGGAAAAAAATCATAACTCATAACACTTTGGAACTATGCCTTCTCATCCCGGCAAATTGTGTCGACACAACCGTAGTGCCTCACAGAAATTGTAATTTACTAATTTCCGTTCGTTTATTACTTACCAAATTTTTTGATTTGGACTTTCTGGACGGTCCCTTGCTTACCTAATACCTACCCACTGTTGGGCTGCCATCAATATTGAAACTAGAACAAAGTAACTCGCACCCGCCAGCAGCATCCCTGGTTCCACACTTGCAATTTACATAAAAATGGAACACGACTTGTTGTGAGGTCTACTTGTTCCTCTTATGTCTTTTTACTTGCTCTTCGGTTGGCCTGGTATTTGGGAATTTGGAATAGCTAAAGTTGCAGATGTTTTTGTTGCGCATATTTAAAAAGGGTGTTGCCCTAAATTGTTAATTTGGCGTAAAAAATATTTCAAATTGTCACTTTTAAAAATTACCCAAAATGCTACATCATGTTGGGTATCTTTTTTTAAAAAAAATTAAGCCACACACTACATCATCTAGTGGTGTGTGCTTTGAGTTTTTTTTAGTTTTAATCTGCAAAAGGAGTGTTTTGATACTAAAATACCACATCATGTAGCGTTTTGACCTCAAAACACTATTTCATCTAGCTAAGGATGGCGGGCCGGGTTCGGATCGGCTATTATAAAATCCAAATCCAAATATTTTCGGGTTATCCAAATCCAAATCCGTCGGATTTCTGATTGGATCCGGTATTTTTTGGATATCCAAAATTACGAATAATATAGTTAAATTTATTATTATTTATACATACAAACACTAATAATCACATTTATATTATAGCTAAAATTAAAATACATTGACTAATAAGTAGTTAAACACATTATATTATATGGGTTGACACAGTGAGTAATATCTAACATATGTTGATAACATAATATTTAGTATTTCATCACAAATTATTTTTTTTATAAATATACAAAGTATATCTTATATAATAAAAGATGATTTTAAAACAAAAATTTATAATTCACTAAATAAGTGTTGACAATCTTGATAATAATCTACTATTACTCAAATAATACAAGAAAAATGTGTAAATTATATGTATTACATTTAAAATATTACATATAATCTATAATAATTTTGTCGGGTTTTAATCGGGTTTGGATTGAATTTCGGATTTCGGATCGGGTATCGGTTCGGTGTAGTTGAAATCCAAATTCAAATCCACAATTTCGGGTTCAGTATATCCAAAATTTCGGGTTTCGGATCGGATATCCGTCGGATCGGATTAATTTGTCATCCCTACATCTAACGTTTTCACATAATATTTTTTAAAAATAAATATTTTTAAATCCAAATAAAAAATTGTTAAAACATAAAATAATAAAATATTATTTAAAATTATTTCTAAAACCAAAAAGGAATTAGTGAACCCTAAAATATTAAAAAATATTAAATTAAGTTTCATCCTTAAAATTTAAAATTGTTTAATTTAAAGTTTACATTTTGGTTCCTAGAGTTTAGGGGGTTTAAACCGTAAATTCTAAATCAATGTAATTTTTATTATTTTTTTAATATATTTTTAAATGCAAAAGGGGATTACTGAATCCTAAAATGTTAAAAATTATTAAATTATATTCGTCTTTTATTTAACTTTTTAATTAATAACCTTTCTTAATAAGGGAAATCTCTTTTTAAATGTTAGTATTTATTTTGATTTCACCAATTTCTGGAACCATCAACTTTTGGTTTCACTTATACATTCGTATATATCTTATAATTCTACTTTTGTATGTATTTTAATTCTACTAAACTTTTGATCACCCAAATTTATTTATGTTATACTTTTACATGTATTATGATTCTATTACATTTGGTTTTATTTTTTGTTATCTTATACTCCGCTTATTTATATTAAATTAAATTTTATTTTTATTTCCTTATACTTCTACATATTAAGTTCAGTTTTATTTTTTGTTAGGTCATACACACTGTAGAGGGGGTGAATACAGTGTATAGTACACTCAAATCGAACTTTAAGAACTTAAGTAACAGAAAACAAACTTTATTGAAACAATAAACTCTGTTACAGTATGGAACTGTTACCTCTCAGTGATGAACAAATATCACGAGAGCTGCTAGGGTTACAATGAATAATCTTCTCTAATAATGATAACACTTATAGTGTAAACCCTATGTCTGTGTTTATATACTACACAGTTACAAGATAATCGCTAATTGATATGGAATATAATTCTGCTTCCTAAAATATATCAATCAGATATCTTTTCTTCCAAGTATTCCATTCTTCACGGAATTCCTTCTTCATGCATATCTCTTCTTATGTTTATCTCAATCTTCTTTCCTTTAATCAGCTACTGTCCTTATCTGATTATCCTTCAACACTTAAGTTCTGATATCTATCTTCTGATGATTATCTCTTGATAACATACGTACTGATATCTTTAAGTTCTGACTTCCAGTATAAGTACTGATCAACAGTTAAGTACTGATTTATACGTACAGTTTTTTACATAATGGAGAGGTTTTTGGAAATATTACTCCACAGCGTGAGATCCGTCAAGGAGACCCCATTTCTCCCTATTTATATATTCTTTGTGCCAAAGGGTTGACCTCGATCATTAACATAAATGCAAGTGTGGGCTTGGTGCATGGATGTGTGATAGCTAGGGGAGCACCACCTATAACTCACCTTCTTTTCGCTGATGATTGTTATCTTTTCTTCTGGGCTAAAGAGGTTGAAGCTTGTACGATGAAGAATATCTTGCATAGGTATGAAAACCTTTCAGGACAGGCCATCAACTACTCCAAGTCAAGTGTCACATTCAGTCCAAACACACTGTTGGAAGATTGAGGTAAAGTTTGTTCTACTCTGGAGGTTCATGAACTTAATGTCCCCGGTAAGTACCTGGGCATCCCTATGTTTATTGGTCGAAACAAGAATGAGGCTTTTGGTTTCTTGGTTGATAGAGTGGGTCAGAAGCTGCAAGGCTAGGAGAATATTTCCTTGTCAAAAGGTGGGAAACTTACTCTCTTGAAAACTGCAGCTCAAGCCATTCCAAATTTTTGGATGAGCCGTTTCCTCATTCCTAACAACATTTGTGATAAAATAGAGAAGAAATTGAATGGTTTCTGGTGGGGGCAAGGAGCACAAAGTAGAGGAATTCGGTGGACATCGTGGAATCAACTATGTACTTCAAAATATGGGGGTGGTTTGGGTGTTAGAGGTTTAAGATGCTTTAATACAGCTTTGCTAGCCAAGAAAGCATGTCGAATTTTTAAATGAGACAAATTCTCTTGTCACTAAACTTCTGAAAGCTAGATATTTCCCTCATACAAATTTTTTGCATGCTGAGATGGGTGTAAATCCAAGCTACATGTGGCGTAGTATTTTATCTGCTAAAGATGCTATTAAAGTAGGTTGTCGACGAAGAATTGGTGATGGAGCTAGTACCAAGGTCTGGAAGATGTCGTGGTTACCGTGTGAGGAAAATGGATGTGTATCTACAGCTGTAATTCCTGAGCTTCAAGATAATAATGTTCAACATTTGATGCACACTAATACAAATACATGGGACTCTGACTTGTTGGCTGAGTTGTTTGATGACCGAGACTGCCAGTTAATTCAAAGAGTTCCAATCTCACTTGGTCAAAGAAGCGATTCCCGGTTCTGGTTACATGATCCAAGGAAAAGTTTACGGTGAGGAGTATGTATAAGCAGCTTCAGGGTCCTTATGATATGACAATACGGAGCTTCTGGCATCGATTTTGGACCTTAAAAATCCCAAGTAAGGTAACATATTTCTTGTGGCGTGTGTGTAAGGGTTGCTTACCTACAATGTTTGCTTTGGCTTCAAAACAGGTTCAGGTAAATACATGTTGCCCATAGTGCTTTATACATAATGAAAGTGATGTTCACATCTAAAAGTGTGATTTTGCAAGGACTGTTTGGGCAATGACCCCTCTCCATGACCATGTGAATACCAGCTTGAATGAATCTTGTTTTACTATGTTCATCTGGGTTTTCCAAGTTCTTAATTATGATCAATGTACCATGCTTGGGATGGTTTGTTGGAGTCTTTGGAACCGTCGAAATAATTGGGTGTGGAACCGAGTAAATGGGTCTACTTTCGGTGTAGAATCTGCAGCCATGAGTCTATTATCGGAATGGAGACGGGCTCTGACCTGGACAACAATAAAAAGCAACCGGTGTATGCTGAGAACTTAAGTTGGAGCAGGCCACCTGTTGGATGGATAACAGTGAATGTCGATGCTGCTCTTTGCTGGGATAACTGTGTTGGTGTTGGTGCGGTAATTCGTGACTCAGAGGAAAAGTTTGTTCGTGCACGCTGTGGTCGTATAAATGACAGATGGCAACCTAGGGAAGCTGAAGCTTTAAGCTTGAAGATTGCTCTTTCCTGGGTCCTAAGTTTGCACTATGATCATTGCATTTTCCAAACTGATTCCAAGCTATTAGCTGAAGCTTGCAAAAGCATAGATGGAGATAGTTATTTTCATACCATCACTTTAGATTGTGTTGATTTGTGTAAGCACTTTAATCATGTTGCAATATGTGCGTAGATCTACGAATGAAATAGCACATTTGCTAGCTACTCATTCTACGTCTGACATTAGGGAATGGATTGATAATCCTCCTGAATTTATTCATAATGTACTCTGTTCTAATTCTCGTTGATTAATGCAGTTCATTTTCATTCAAAAAAAAAAACTAGAGTCGAATTTATGAGTAAATATAAGAGTCTAAAGATAAGTCTTTTTGAATCATCAGACACTTGGATAAATAACTTTTTCATACTCGAACTCCCTCATTCTCGTTAAAATTCAGGTTCGTTGCTTTTCAATTTTTGTAAAGTAAATTTATCCGTAATATAATTAATTTGTGGTGATCCTGGATGAGTTCACATATATAAACAACATTACAATTTAGCAAAAAAAAAACCAACATTACAACAGGACTGTTGAGTGACTTGAAACTGTCTTTCAATCTATTTCAAACTCAACTCTTCCGCCTCAACATTTACACCTTATTCCCGGGTTCTAAAAATGGTGGAAAGCAAGTAAAAAGGTAAGTAAAATTATTTAACAAAGAAAGTAAATGATATTGAGTGCAAAGCAAATTTAACGAAATTTCACTGCAAACCTTAAATACAAAAATGGGATGAAAATACATGCAAACCTTAAATACAAAAATGAGATAGAAAATACATGGACCATTATAGATTCCATTACTTCCTTATCAATTACTTTCTTCTCTAAATAAGTCCAACAGCTCCCTTATACAAGCTCTTAAGTTGAATTATAAAGATTTTGACAAAAAATGGCACTTCAACAATGTTCTAGTACTTTCTTATATCACTAAACTTTATTATTTATCTTTAAGAAACTTCTAGTGCTCACTTATAGTATTTTTAGCAATAAAAAAATCCATTTTTTTTTTACATTTCTCTCTCTATTTGTTCCACTTTTTATTCATATATTTTTAAATTTATTAATATAATAATAATAAGGAAAAAATATAAGAATCATTATTGGAGTTAGAAATTAAAAATCATATTTAAATTACTAAGAGTTAATATTTTAAAATATTTATAAGGAACCGGTTTAAGGTTAGGCTGGAAGCAAGGTTAGTCCGCGGCAACTTTTCCCGCCTAGTTTCAGTCGAGTGGTATAGGTTATATAGCTTAGATGTTTGTACATATTATCCATCTACTCAATGCGTAAATTTCAACCATTCAATCAATAAATTAATGTTTTAGGTTTTCTTGATTTGTTGCAATACAACATGGTATCCGAACAAATCATTGCGATCTTCATCTTTCTTTCAAAGAAATTATCATACACTTATCCACATAGCACGGTTTGTTAAACTTCAAGTCATTTGGAAAGCCATGAAACATGGATGTCTAGATTTCTTGTAATTATTGCATATAAATGATCCAGGTTCACTCAAAAATAAATTTAACAAAACTCGTATTTAAATGTGGGGTAGTCCGTACGTGGGCTAGGCCAAGACTTTCGAAGTCTTTTAGACTTTCATGGCATACAGCAACTTGGATTAATAAAGAACACGACATCCCATTGGCAGGGGAGTTGAAGGCTTGTAAAAAAAAGTCTTCCGGTTGATGTGGAGGACAGTATTTGTGATGATTACAACAATGCCATGAATGACTTGCTTGGTATATACTACTACTTGACAAGAACAGACCAAAGTGGAGTAGGGAATGGTTTGGTCTTCAAATCTCGACTGCTCATTTGCTGGAATTGTTACCTAGTCTTGAGGTTTACAACTTTACCTGCAACTTCTGCATTACATGAAAACAAATATTATTTTCATCAGAAATTTAAGCCTTTGCTTGTGATCGTTGCGATAAACTTGCTACAGCTTTATATATGTTAATGTTATAATGTCAAAGTTTCAGAATAATCAATTGTAGGAAATAAAATAAATTCTAGCTTCGAAGGGTCAAAGTCTCCAAAAACTCTTGCAAACCAGCACGATGTCCACAAACCAAACAAGCACAACTCTCCAAGACAAATATGGATTTGTTAACTATTAGAATATCAATTACTCCCTCTTTACCACAATACTTTTCCCATTTTGACTTTTGTCACTGTTCACGTTAAGCGATTGACTATTAATTTACGGTTTATCTATAAGATCAAATATAGTTATAAGTGATCTTGTTGTATTCGTGTTTACAAATACTTTAATACAATGAAGCTTTTATATTTAATACTAATACGAAATTAAAAACATTAACAATAAAAAACGTGTATTGGCAAACGTGTCCGACACAAATGGGAAAAATATTTAGGAAGAGGGGTATCATTTTGTCATAGTACTGTTTGTTATGATTGTAGACACTTTTCAGTATTTTATATTATTATTCTAATTCTCCCCTCACTCGAAAGTTCATTATGAATCGAATAATGAATCGCTCATCTTTGGACATTAATTTACTTTACGTGTAAGAAATATTGGAAGCTCTTAGTCGCTCTAAAACCAATTGATCTAAAACCAATGTGTTAGAAGATCCATTATAAGGGCTTATATTATTATTCTAACAAATTGTATTGACTAATACAAGTATTGAGGATGCACGAAGAGTTGAAGACCTTCATGCAAAGCTTCCGTCACAAGTAACTTCATAGCCACATACGTTTGAGACCTGACATACTTTTTTTTCCTGCTATACATACTTTTTTCGCTATATATATATGAGAAAATTGTTACTCATCAGACACCATACACGCGTAGCAGCTGAGCTGATTATAACAGAGTTTACAAGAGCTACATTTCTTCATTCAACTATTTCTGAAGAAGTGAAATTTCTTGTTTAGGCATGACCAATCTAATATAGCCATCCTTGGGAGAAATGAATCCTACTTCATTTTCAGGAAACCTAATCACCTCTACCAAATGGCCTTCTAGATTGTAAGCTAGAGCCTTTCTGTTTGCGATTGAGCTATGTAGAGCTTATTTACCAGTCTCACTTGTCACCCTAAAATTGAATAATAAAATTATATATTTAGCCAGCAAAATCATGAATCATATGTCCTCCAAAATGCTGCTGATACTGATCCTGTTGTTGCAGTTGCTGGGCGCTCTCTGCACTTTGTCTGAGACCCAATGTGAGGGACACAGCTCCAAGTCCACTTCCTATCTCAAGCTCGCCTCTTTGATATGGTAGAAAGCTCATCAAGGACCCAGCATCCACACCAGGTGGAATCTGACATTCGAGCCTTGACCTCTTCTCCTGATTCCATACTCCTGAACTGGTCATATCTCTGCTTCTAGAATGATCAATTCCACAGGGCTTGTTTATGGATTGGGCATCATATTGGTTCGTGATAAATTCTGGTGCTGCATTACCATCAGGCTTTCCCTTATGTGAGCTTGACTCTGCTGAGCCTTTGGTTTCAAGTACATGTATTTCCTCAACCATGGGTTTCCAGACACGTACTCGAGCATTAATAAACCAGTTTGAGACCTGAAAATGTAATCAACATACATCTTAACTAGTGTACCGTTAAATGAACTATAGTCAAGCACTAATACTGCTCCAGATCTTCTTTGTTTAATTCATTGAGTGCACAGCCAAGACTTTAAACTAATAAATACTAAATTAGACAATAGAATTGAGAAATTTTATCAACTGCTTCTCTCTGGGAAGTCTAAACTAGGCAGGTAATCAGTTAACACAAGTTCATGAATTTATTGTACTTTGTTGTTAAACAGATCTTTTGGAACATGCTTATACCTGGTTTCGAGTTAAACCGGTTTGAGTAGCCAGCATGTGTTTGTCGGTGTCGGTTGGATACCTATTTAGGTACATCAGACGGGAACTCACATCAATCTATAACTTTAATGTAATGAAATAAAAATGTGATAGTGTACGCAAGTGCAAGAGAGCTAGAAAGAAAATTACGGGTGAAGGAAATGGTCAAACAGCCAGGCTCTAAGAACAGCAACAGCCCGCTCTGGTAGGCCTCTTTGGGGCCTCCAAACAGCTTGTTGGGGTTCAAAGAAAATCATACTGCTCCCACAAGATTTCTGTTTCTGATGTTCAATGAGTCTTAATCCTGAGGTACTTGCATCACATTTTGTACTGCTACTTGTACCAGCAGTTGGCGATGACAGATCCTCTTCCAGCGTTCTTCCAATATGCCCGAGCTGTTCAGAAATCACTTGTTTTAGACATCGAAAGTGCCTCGAGACGGTTCTCAGAGCCACTGAAATATAGGGGGCAGCCGCACTGAGACCTGCCACAGATTCAAACGACGTGACAACCATCTGCATTTGTTGATGATATTGTCTGTACCTTCTGCAAAGCTATCAACAGCACAAAGCAGGAGGATCACTTTGGAATTCAATAACAGTACAAAGTTAAACTCAAATATGTCATAATTTATATAGAATTTATGTACATTACATCAAATCTGGAAACATATAAATAAAATAATCTTATGTATTATACAGGATTAAGAGGTACTAGTTATGGTTCAAATTAAATAATAGGTGGATTTTTACAACACATTATCCCAGGTATTAAAAAGTTAAACCTAGTACCAAAAGAATAATTTTAACATTTCAAGTTAAAGGTATAAATATCTCTGTTGGGGTATAGT
This sequence comes from Apium graveolens, assembly GCF_009905375.1. NCBI lineage: Eukaryota > Viridiplantae > Streptophyta > Magnoliopsida > Apiales > Apiaceae > Apium > Apium graveolens. The sequence goes on from NC_133657.1 coordinate 164,261,060, forward strand.
GTCATATAATAAAAGTTTCAACACAAGGAATTAATCCTTTCACTTCACCGATTTGTCTGGATAAAAATAAGATAATTAACATATCAACCTACGGGAAATTTGAGATGCTGTAAGGTGACCAGAAAGTTAAAATCCACCCCCTCCCTCCCTCCAAACCTAAATGACTCTTTTTTTTTGCATAATGACAACTTGATACAGGAATTGGCTTTCTTTAAAAGTGATGGACAATAAAGCGTGAACTACTGTTAACAAAACAGAACTACCATAATGGGATTTAAAGGAGAAATGATAAAAACCCCTTCATCACTTAAAAACATCAATTGACAGCTTGATATGAACAATAGCTTGGCATGTGATTGTCAAATCATACAGAACGCATGACCAAAAAATGGGAAAGCCTACAGTTTTTAAGCTTCCTCAGAAAACTCTAAAAAAAGTTCAACTTTTTGCTTTCCCATAATCCTTTCAGTTTAGTGGACCTAACAATTATAGAATATTGTACATATCTATAAGTCTAATTACTAGCCTGCAATATGAGAATTTACATAATGCAACTTCAGAATATCCGCTTAAAATATCTACGAATCTACGATTCTAATCAATGTCACAAAGTCAGGATGTGAAAGTAAACTATTATTCTAAAATCTATTTCAGAAACTTGTTGATCCAGACTTGATGATCCAAAAACTTGAAAACTGTAGTATATATCAGCATACTTTGATATATAGGTTACAAATATTATTTTTTAGATGAACTCGATTAATGGGTTAGCAGAAAATTATATAACTAGGAAACTTACTATTTTTTAAAAGAATACGGTAATTCCTAACCCTGAAATCTTTGTGTAATAAAATTTCAGATAATGGCAACTTATTCTCCCTCCCCTCTCCCTCTCTGAGAACTGTTGTTAGTCCTTGTTCATGGGTACATGGGTACAATTAAGTAAACAATGCTTAACGTTGAGTATTTTAGCTTCTAAAATCACAAAGATCCGCTAATTAAAGTATAAGATCCGCTAGTAAAGAGTAAACATAATATTAACAAATTTCCTTCTAATTAAAGTATAAGATTACTATGGAAAAATGAGAACCTCTGGGGAAAGCTAAGAGCTTACACAAGGCAAATTTAAAGGTCTTATAAGTCCATTTTAAGCAGACACTCCGTATAATACTTAGAGGAGTCTATGATAATAAAATCTAGATAAAGATGTTTGATACTTTATTTTGTTACTAAACCTATACTTTATTCGGAAATTAACCTTGCTTTTTCTTCTCCTTCTTCGCTAATGGACTAGTAGAATTTCACACTAAAATTTTTATGTTAATCAAAATTTGAAAGCCTAAAACAGTCATTTTTCGACATAACAGTAAGATGTCATTGACTGCCAGATACTACAAACATGGTTTCCGTTCTACAGTTCATTTCTTGTTTACGTTGTACACATATAAATCATTGCTGTCCAGTCATCCTCACAATGTGTTGACTTCTACAATGAAGAATGAAATCTAAAAACATTACGAGGCATTAATGTGTTTTGGAATCCTATTTCCTTCCTCTAACCACAACACTTACAATCATCTTTTAGCTTCAAAGTTATCTACAGATGCTACATTTATTGTACACTCGAGAATGTATCTACAGATGTTGCATTCATTGGACACTCGAGAATGTATTTTGGATGACATTTACTAGAATATTATCTTAATATAAATGATCAAAAATATCAAATCTACAAACAATGAAAGCATTTTGCAATCGAGCTGCAAATTTGGCCTAAGAATCAGGAACCCAGTAAAAAATAACAAGGCGTAAATATTTTTAAGGGAGTTTGAAGGAAAAGTATAATTAGTATGCAAGAAGCCTCGGTGTGAAACAAGCATTAGCAAGTGGTTGAACTACCATTTTCTAGACATGCATAGAAGGCATAAATATGCATAATCATGATGATCAATCTCTGCATGCTATCTCAGCCCTAATGCTATTTCTGTAAATTCAATATGTTAATAACTTAATCTTAACGTTCACAGCAAATGTCATTCTCTTTATAAGGGATAACTGTTCGGTAAAGAAACAACATTTATTTATCTAGTCTCCATGCACCATAACTGAGATGTTCAATATATTGTTAGCTGTTCCAGTTAAATTTAAGTGTTTGGATATGTTTAGCGGTTCCCAAAATTGTACATGGAACAGATTAATATCGTACAAAAGCATCCCTTCCCCACAAATTAATTAAATCATGCGGAACAAATTAATTTAATCATGAGCAAGTAATCTTTCTATCTTATGAAAGTTAATTATTAATTTATATTAAAATATTATTAATCATTAAATCATGATATATTTGTAGGTGCATGATTAGAACCAACCTCCTCCTGCATACACAACAGCTTCGTCTTCTTTTGATGATACTCTGGATGGTAACTGTCGTTTGCATTACTTCGGCCTCCAGCTTCCCCACTGACTCCATTTGAACTATAGAAACTTGAGGACGAGGCACCTGAGTAACCACCCTTGGCCGGCCCAACCATGCTGTCGTGAGCAGCATTAACGGCGTGATCAGCAGCAGAAACCATATCTTCATCAAAATTTTTACCAGAGTACACATCACGTAGCTCGATTTGTTTTGATCCAGTTACACGACACAGCTCATCCATTAACTGCAATGTTGGGTTCAAATATTTCGAATTCTTCAGTATAGTCGCGTAACCCGTAAAAGGACCAAGAGGACCAGCAGCATCTCGATGAGGAATAGCCGTAATTCCAACTGTGTTTTGCCTATTACTTCCATAAACTTTACTTCCAGGCGACATTCTAGAACTTGAGCATAAATAATCAGACTTGAAAGGTTTTGAATCAAGGGGACGATCACTTAAACTGTTTCTCTCTCCAAACTGACCTTCACGTCTGTTATGAGTCTGTGAAACCGATGAAAGTGAAAGAGATAATCCCTGAGTATTAGAACCATCACCAACTCTCAGGTGCTCTCTAATACTTTTATTAGCTAGATCTTGTCCATTTTGATTTCGAAACACCTCCATTGGCCTATTTACCCAATCAGCTCCATCACAAGAACGCCCTTGAGTCACTTGATAATCATTATAACTCGGAAGAAAAACAAGTTCACTTGAATCCTTACCACCATATCTAACCATATCTTGCCCTTGGGCTCCGACACCGGCAGAAGTAACAACTTCTTGAAGGGTATTTTGGTAATTATAAGGAGACGGACTAGCTACTAAAGATGAATGTAACATGGTATCATGGTTATAACCGTAGCTACTAGACTGCTTCATATGAAATGAAGGTGAGAAAATGTTGTTTACCTTGAATGAACCGCGACCTTCTCCTCCTGAAAACAGTGGTTTTGAACTGCTTTCGCTAATGCTTATAGAATTATTGTTACGGTGATAATTATTGACGATAAAATCACAGTTTTGATGTGAACCAAGGCTTTTCCAATTGCTACAATTATGTGGGTCACCTGCTTTAGCAGCTGAGAGGTTGAGATTTGATGAAATCGGGTGCGACAAATTAGCAACAGCAACATTCTCAGCCGACACTAGAGACTCATTTCTAGACACATAATTGACCATATCGGATGAAAAATCATAAGACATAGCTCCATACTTAATATTTCGAATGAGATCCGGGTGAACCGATAACTGATCTAAGCCACTAGTGTAATGTTCATCTAAATTCTCCGAATTCTGAACTCTCAATTTATTCCTTCGGCTTTGTTGAGCAATATGAGAGTCTCCTCCGGAAAAATTGTTCATCTCCATCCAAATTAAACAATTTATCCTTGATCACCAATGTACTGTAGAATTTGAAGACATATATTTAATTCTCTCGAATAAATAAACAATCATAAAATAAACATAAGTGACAGCAAATAAACAAAAGATCTACCTGCATGAGAAATCAAATCAAGATATATAAAAAGTGTTATTTCCAATAAATACATTCTTTGTTTCTTAATTTCTAAGTAAGTACTTGTACAAGAAATGTTGTGAAAAAGCTGTTAGTGTACAATATTTATTAAACCTAGTGCAGTAGGGAAAGGTAAACAGGAAAAATCTTGAAAACACAACAAAAATCTAGTGACAAACAGTGGAAATTATAAATGTTTACTCAGAGTAAGAATATGACACAGATGAAAGAAACAAAAGAGAGTTGAGATGAAACCCAAAGCGTAAAGAAAGAAAAAGGTAGCTATCATATACACATGTGTGTGTGTTATCACTGACACTTTCTAAAAATCTGCATAACAGATATGTTGGGTTTCCAAAATGAAAAACCCTAATCTTGGACTTACTAATAGTAAATAATCTCTAGATTTTACCCTACTCACAACCCAGATCCACCGATATAGAATCCAAGTAAGTACATATGTTTTGAGAGGGAGGGGGAGGGAGAGAAAGAGAGAGGGAAAGAGAGAGAGAGAGGGGTGCGTGTGTGAACTGTGAAGTGATAAAGTAGGTGAAATAATGAGAAGGAAACATATATATGGATGTATATGTAAGGTTAGATTCGGAGGAAAAACCAAACATAAGCATAACAAGACATGTAAATTATGTCAGGTAAAACAGTGGGGTTGTAGTTAATGATCATTTAAGTAGACAAATACTAACCTGTGTGTTTTACTTCATAAGAGATGAGATCGATTCATGTACTTTGGTGTTGACTATGAGAGGACTTGCATAGTTAAGGATTTTGATCTCCGGCAAGATATTCCGGCGAGAGGAGTAAGTGATTGTACGTATAAATGTTAGATATAATGACAGAGATTCTAACTGAGCTAAGGTAAGCTGAGAGAGAGAGAGGACAATGATTGCTCAATGGAAATAATTGCTCTCTGCTAGTACCACTTTTCTCCTCTTCTCTTTTGACGTATAAACACCATCATGTAAACATACTAACATTTGTCGACACATCTTATAAGCTGATAAGTGGAAAATTGGAAGTGGAAAATTGGAATACTTTTTTTCAACTTATTTTTATTTTTTTAATTTTTTTTAAAGTTTTGATTTTAAAATATAAATTTTTAAATATTTTCTAATTTAATATTCATGAACTAAGATAATTGTATTTAATAATTATTTATTTTAATTTATTTGATTAAAAAAACTTATGACTTATAAGTAAATTTATCCAAACACTTATAGAACTTATAAGTATTTATCAAATTATCACTTATTTCGCATTTAATCATTTTAAGTCATAAACTACTTATTTTAAGATTTCTCAAACAGGCGCATAGGTTATAATTCGGTTTTATTGATCAAAAAATTGGTGCCTAAATTTAGTTCAAATTATCAGTGCTAATTACTGGCTTGTCACAATGCTACACATTTTTTTTAATTACATAAAGTAATTTATGAATTCAAATAATGGCATAGTATATTTTATGAATGGACTCTCCAAGAAACTGAACTTGTGATCAATTATCGACCGAATTTGTGATCATTATTAAGTAGTAAAATATTATTCGGACTTTAAGTTGGTTGGTAAAAAACTAAACGAGTAGTTTTGTTGGATTAAGTCCAGTAATGACCTATCTATACTGACAGTAGTGGGAGTTTTTTTTTTTTTTTTTGCTAGCAAGTATTATTGATTGGTTAGCCTTTAAATTATTTTAAAAAGATTGAGTCACTTGAGAATAAGTAGAGCGAGTACAATATTGTGCCTGTTTGGGTAGCATAATGTTCAACTTAAATGGGGTTAGAAATGCATTTCTGACTTAAGCTTCCTGTTTGACAAATTTGAGAAAACCTCGTATTTACGGCATATATAAACTGAAAGTGGGTTGTGCTTAATATTCTTCATTTCATTTTAACTTGTTTCTATTTTACTGTTCTCTTTTTCCTTCTTTTTTCTATTCTACTCTGCTGCCTAAATTATTGTTAGTATATGTATATTTTCCTAAGTATTTAAAGTTAAGCTTCTTTTTATTTTTGTAAATGAATTTTTTTTTATTTAATTTGTATGAATTTAGCTTTTTTGTTTCAGGGACCGAAGGTTCAGATATTATTTTTGTTACTTTTTATTTGTTTCAAGGATAAATTTATTGTTGTGTATTTTTTGTAATTTAAAATTTATATTTTAATTTTGTTTCAAAAAATTATAACTTATAAGTTATAATTTACCAAACACACTATCAAATTATAAGTAACTTATACGTAAAATTATTCAAACACTTAAATAACTTATAAGTTACGATATTTATATTACTTATATAATAGTTTTCAACTTTAAGTTATAAATCACATTTTTTAAGAAATCTCAAACAGGCCCAATGATTTGATTTGTTAATTAACATTGCACACCTTCTAAGCCGCTCCGTAATAGTAATTTCTAATCAACATAATGAGCAAATAAAAAGTAGCGTTTAATATAACATCCAACATCGATAAAAATAAGAGTATTTGACATATTTATAGACACGAGTCAACAACTAATATATATCAAATTATTAATTTTTTCGTAACATGTGGTGGGTTGTTGGTGCCGATAAACATTCAATTATGGGATTCAATATTATAAATGGTATCAGCACCCTCTTCGGTCGGAAGTACAAAAATATTGTCCAAGTTTCCGTATACGTGTTCGTGAGATTTTTGAATTGATCTTAGGGATGACAATCGGGTCGGTCGAAACGGGTTTAGCAAAAACCAAACCCGAACCCGATTATTTTTGCCAAACCTGAACCCGAACTCGAAAAACCCGAACCACTAAACCCGAACCCGAACCCATTGGGTTCGGTTCGGGTTCGGGGGATGGGTTCGGGTTCGGGTTCGGGTTTGTAGATCACTATCAAATTGCACATTAATTTGCATAAACTCTGGTGAAAAATTATTAGGATCTGATTTGAGCAAAGTGTTCATAAATATGAAGATTTTGAAATTTTTGGGATTGAATTAGAGGGTTGAGAGATGACAATGGATCATACCTCTGTGAATAAAATTGTTAGTGAAATAATGCAACAATCTTGACCTTTAGTATACTTGTATTAAACATGCTTTGCTAAAAACATATTTCAACGACTTTAATGTATTAGTTTGTAAAAAGTACACTTTTTTAGTACTAATATTAGTAATATATTATATTACTACTTATAAAATATAAAATATTATTTATATATTAATATGGGTTTCGGATTCGGGTCGGAACGGAACGGGTTTCGGGTTTTCGGGTCGGGTTCGGAACGGTATGCCTTAAATCCAAACCCGACCCGAAAATGATTCGGGTTTAAAAATTAAACCCGAACCCGAATCCAAACTCGAAATATTCGGGTTCGGTAAAATCCGATCGGATCGGTAAAATCCGATCGGATCGGTACGGATCAGGTATTAATCGGTTCTGTACAAATTGCCTTCTATAATTGATCTTTAATGGGTTGTTGGGTCCATATTTAACGTCGTTAGGAGTAACGGCCGAATATTTGCCAAAGACAGCGGGGACAAAGGGTTTGAAGAATGGCCATTTTGTTTGTGGTATATAAGAGAAAAGGAAGGACATAGGACGCTCCTTTGATGCCCTCGGAGTTTTCCTACGCCAACTATATAGGCTTTTTGTACATCTAATTTTATACATAAAATTTTCTTATTAACCCCCTTTCTGTCCTTTGCCCCGTAAAAACTGTCATGTCCAGGAGAGGGTGTATCATAATAAAATGACAGACTTCCGGGATGTACATGTTAGTTATAAATTTTAGCTGATAATTAAATAACGAGGCAAATACGTATTAGCAAAAGTTTTGTTTTATATAACGAGAAACCAACATGCATTTATTGGAACGAGAACTCATCATTTATATCTTATAAGTTATAATATGTACTCCTGTCCCATTGAATTGTATACGTTACTTTTCGGCATGTTTTTCAATATTCATTAAAAACATAACTCAACAATATTTTTAATTTTTTTTTTCTGAATAAAAATTTCATATTTAAACTCTTATTAAAAAAAATTGAAAAAAACATTATCAAACTATACTTTATAAAAGTCTCGAAATACGTGTAAACAATTAACGTATAGAATCGAACGGGACGGAGGGAGTATATAATTATAAGTTTTTTTTTGTGAGTATACATGAAAATAATTTTATAATTTGATAGTTATAATATATATATACACAGAGAGAAAAAGAAAATTATGGAGACCGGTTTTTCATTGAGGATGTTGGAGATCATGTATGTTTTGCAACCAAAACACTATAATATATTATTTTCTGAAGTATATTTTACGAGTATTACTAATATATTAAAAATTATTGAAAATTATTTAAGTTAAATAAGTAATATGCGTATGTTCTTCAAACTGAATAAATGTTCTGCAAATTTAACATATCAAATAATATTCAAGATTTGCACGATAAAATATTTTTATACTGTGCATATATGATATTCAAGATTTTGAATAAAATAAGAATCATTATATTGTTGGAGATCGCGGAAACCAATTATATTTTACAACTAAAATCTTGCATAAAAATATTACAAAACTTATTATTTTATGAACTATATTCTATAAAGATTATTATTTTATTCAAAATCTTGAACATCATGCATGTATTGCATGTGGAACGTTGCAAAATATTTTATTATACAAATCATGTTTAGTTTGCTGGATATTTATTCAAATTGCAGAACATACACATTATACTTATTAAATTTAAATGATATTCAACAATTTTTAATGAATTAGTGATATTCGTAGAACTTACTTCACAAAAATAACATATTTCATAGTGTTTTGATTGCAGAACATAGGTGGTGTCCAAGGACTTCGATAAAAATGTGGTCTCCATATAACTTTTTTTGGGTTAGGTTTTAGGGAGTCCCCTATTTCATTGGAGTCCATATATATTTTGCAAGTAAAATATAGCTTAAATTGTTGCAAAACGTATTATTTTTCGAATGATATTCTACAAATATCACAATTTTATTGAAAATCTTGCAAATCGCATAAATTTTACAAATAGAACGTTGCAATATATATTATTTTACAAAACATGTTTAGTCTGCAGAACACAAATGTTCATGTTGCAGAACTTACATATTGTACTTGTAAATATATGAGATTTGCATGATTTTATTGAAGTAATGATATTTGTGAAACATGTTTTTGCAAGATAACACGTTTTAGAAGATATTTTATTTGCAGAACAATAGACTCCGTGAACTGCAATTAAAAGGTGGATTTCATAGAATTTTACTCTTGTAATATATATGTAATGTTTGTTAACTAGTTTTTAAGATGTTTAGATTGTTACAATTCTATCAAAAACAAATATTAATTGTATATTTTATTTTCACTTGTATTAAATAAAAAATTCAAAAAAATATTTTTAATATTTTATTTACAACCTCTCTTTTTTCAAAAGATAGTAAGTCAAACTTTGAGATTTCTCTCGATATACTTAAATCTTACTTCATCCGATACGTTCATTTCTTCAGAATTATTAGTTTTTAATATCACTCTTAGTTATCGTTTTAAAGATCTTCAACCTAAACAAAGAGGAAAAGGTAGCAGTTTTCGTCTTGTATCGATTACTTCATAATTGATTATTTGCAACGAATATAACCGATCCGATTTTTTAAATTCGATTATTTCGTTGTATTTTTCCTGATCAGTATATGGCTAATGAATTGTTATATATAATATAAAATTTAAGTTGAATTGAAATAATATAAAAAATATATATTAACTTATAAATTATTATTAAAATAAGGATACGAGGATTAAATATAATTCAAAATACAAAAGATAGATTTTTCTTCCAATTAATTCTAAATTCTCCGATTAATCCTAAATCGATAACTTGATCGATCTCTTTTAATTCCTAATTTTTGTAACATTGCTTTTAATTTTATACGTTCCAAAATAGTAAATTTTTTGTAATATACAAAATATCTACATCAACTATTTTATTCCACTACATGCACTATATAATATACTTACTACAATCTATTTTTTTTTAAGTTTCAATTTATAAAAATATGATTTTTCAATCTTTTTTATAAAAGTACGATTTAGCAAACTATGCAATATTAAATGTAACCCGACACAGTCTCAGATGTAATCAATTTTTTTTTTCTTTTTCTATTTTTGTAAATATTTTCACAAAAAATGATAAAATTGCAAACAAACTTAAAATGGTACTCTCCCATAAAGGATGATCCTCTAATTTTTTCACGCAATTCAATATTTTGTAAGAGATACTTAAAAATAATATATTTTAATTTTTTTATTTTGTATAAAAGTATAAAATTCATAATTTTTTTCAAACAAAAGAGATTGAAATGTATTGTTTCTAAATACTTAATTATATATCTTAAAATAGGTGCAAAAATTATAATGTAATATTTTAAAACGGTGGTTGTAATAGTTTAGTGATTTGTCTAAATCAATGACATCCAGTTTCTTATTGCTAAAGTACTTTATTGACAAAACCAAATACACAAGTGAGCTGAGAAGAGGACAAAATTTGTGTTATGTTAGGCTTATCTTTTATTACCAAGCTAAATAGTGGGATTTTAGTATTTATTTTTTTTATAAAATTGTTTTGAAACTAGGTTTATATATGAAATATATATAATTGTTGACTTATTTTTAATTGAATATTATTTTATTTTATTCTTAATTTTATTGTTTTTGAAAAAGGGTATGTAATAAATAATTTATATTTTATTAGATTGTAAAATAGTAAAGCATAAAATTAAGTACAATTAATTATTTATTTTCTAATTGTCATATTTAACATGTTTGTGTTTCTTTATTAAAATTTTCTTTGATTTAAATATAAATATAGCTTTAATGAGATATGTGTGATTTGCTAAGGCCATCTCCAATGATGCAAAAATCCAAGTTTGGAATCAAAATATTGATCCAAATTTCAACAGTGTGATCCAAATATTTGATACAAATTATTTTTATATATAATATATAAATATCATATTAAGCAATTTTATCTTAAATTTATCATTTAATCATTATTAACAATTTATATAACATTTCATAAATTAATTAAATCAAAAAAATTAATAAACATAGTTTGTACGGCTTAATCAAAATTTTATGTTTTCTAATATCGTTTTCGAGTGATTTTGTGAGTTGTAATTTCTTTTATGCATTTTATGTACTTTTTATTTTATGCAATGTACTTCTGTTTAAATTTTAATAAAATTATGTTTTCTTATTATTTTAAGTTTTATTTTAAAAATAAATTTTGTTAACTATTAATTCTATTCAGTTATTAATTATATAATTAAAAAATCAAAAATTAATTTAAAATCTCATAAAATAAAAATAACAAAATCATTATTTTATATTAAATCAAGTGATTCAAATTTGGATCAACTTTGGATCACTGTTGAAATATAATTTGGGGTAATCTGTCCAAATTTGGATATTTGTATTTGTCATAAGATTATAATTCAAACTACTACTAAACGTTAACATACATATTAATTAGATAACTGTTTTAATAAAGTAATATGAATATTATAGACATAAAAGAAAATCATTATTATATAAGCACATTATCTCACCCAAATTTATGTAATTAAATTTAGTTTATTTTTTAATTTTATTTTTTAATTATTTTATTTTAACCCAAATGAGTAGTATATATTATTTTATTTTAACTCGATGTCATTATATCGACCAACGAATTATCCTTCCAAATTTAAATTTATTTTCGTCCTGTTCGTATATTTTTTTTAACCGCGTGAGTAATATCTATTATTTTATTTTAACCCGATACATCAAATCCAACTAAATGTATTTAGTTTTTTTTATTCTAGCTTAAATTAAGAGTATAATTTTGTTTAAGTCCAAACGAATAATGTAGATTATTTTTCTTTTATCTCGGGACATTATACCTAGAGTTACAATTTAATATTAGTTTATTAGTTTTGTTTTAGAGAGGTTCAAATTTCAATAGCATAATTTTTTTGGCCCCAATAAATAATAAATTTTATTTTATTTTGACTGAATCATTATACAGATTTATGTCTATTTATATTTATATAATTATGTTGTAAATATTAATCTGTTAATGTGAGTGTTTCTTATTAAATATAAAATAAATTAGAGCACCACCAAAATATAGGTGATTAGTCTCAACTACCAACAAAACATTTTCCTCTTTAATATAACTACTACATTTAGTTTATTACTTCGTCCGTCCCTTCAGATTGTTAAAATGTCTGACACGTATTTTAAGATGAACAAAAAATATAGTTTTATAATTTTTTTTAAAAAAAAATTATTTTCTGAATAAAAGTTTAAACATCCTATTTCTATTCGAAAAAGAAAAAAAATTGAAAAAATTTATAGAACTATACTTTCTATCTATCTTAAAATGTGTGTCTCCTAAAAACAATAACAATAACAAATGGGTGGAACTGAGGTACTATTGTTTTGGCGCGGATAAAAATAGTTATAAATTTGGATATAAATAGTAATTTTTTAAATATATTAAAATGGTTTATATGTTGAATTTATTTTTTAGTACAATTTATTTTTTCAATTATGAAGATGATAACAATACAAAGTCACATAAATAGTATTTTATGTTGCAACATGAAATATAGACGTCGAGAGGGGGATTATTACTTTTATAAATTGAAATTTAGTATTAATTTTTTTGACATGTGAAAATGACGGGGATAGTATTTATTCTAAATTAGTTTAGGGGTGGGTTTTTAGATAAAATGGTGTGCCAAGTTTGGGGTACATGACATTAAGGTATATAATTTAATGCCAAGGTTGAAAGGTGTTATTGATTGTTTTGGAAGCTATTAATTAACCAAATAAATTAACCAATTATTATACTCATATTTGCTTATAAGAGTATAGATATCAATCAATCTTTGTACTTCTAAGCAAACACGATAGAAAAGCATTTAAATTGATGTTGGAATAAAAACAACATCAACGTGCCTGGCAAACGAATTCGTTCTTTCTGACTTTAACCTGGATATGATCATTTTTTAGCTAGAAAAATTTGAATTAGAAAACACATTAGACCCACCACCAATAAAGAAAGGCAGGGAACAAAAGTTAAGTGATGTATGTTTCCTTCTCATTTTTCTTTATCTGCTAAGCAATATTAGCAACTTTGTTATGGAATGTTAAAAATTGGGTTATGATTACTTGAATTTTGAAGATTACCTCGAGTATAATCGATTCTCTAGTTCGTAGTATTTTCATATTACTTTTTACCGTTATGTGGAAATTTAAGTTTTGATAATATGTATTCATTTATATTCAATATAATACATCAGTGATAGAAATGGACATGATAATGAAGATTGTATATTACAAATAGAGAATGTTTATACACAATCAAGTTGCAGAACTAACAGAGTTGACATCTCAGTGAATTGATTCACCTCTCCTCTACTAACAAATACTGACTATATATTGCTCTAACAATCCTAACTAACTAACTTTGACGATAAGGTTTGCTGAGCTGTCACTGTTTACTAAACTGTATGAGTAGCTGTGATAACACCTTTATTAGTAACATCCCCCTGCAAGTGAGGTGTCGAGAACAAATTGCAGACACCTAACTTGGAAAGAAGATAAGACAACTGAGAAGAACCCAGAGCTTTAGTAAACACATCAGCAGGTTGCTCAACAGAAGGAACATGCTGAGTGGTAACCAGACCTTGCTGCAACTTTTGACGAACCAAGTGACAATCAATGTCAATATGCTTAGTACATTCATAAAAAACAGGGTTTGAAGCAATGTGCAATGCAGACTTGTTGTCACAGAATAGAGTAACGGGGGTTAGATGAGACACAGACATTTCAGTAAGCAGGGAGACAAGCCATGTCAATTCATAACAAGTATCTGCCAAGGCACGATACTCTGCCTCAGCCGAAGATCGAGAAACGATACGTTGTTTCTTACATTTCCATGAGACTAAAGAATCCCCCAGTAGCACACAATAACCTGTAAGGGACAATCGAGTATCAGGGCAACTAGCCCAGTCAGCATCACAATAGGACGTGACGGACAAACAACGATCGGAGGAGAACAACAGTCCCTGACCACAAGTGCCCTGAAGATACTTCACAACTTTGAGAGCAGCATGCCAATGAGCCTCCCTGGGTGCATTCATGAATTGAGCTAAAAGATGCAGTGGATAAGATAAGTCGGGACGAGTAATAGTAAGATATATAAGACGACCCACAAGCCGACGATAAGGAGTGACATCAAGTAAATAGGAGGTCGTGTCATCTCCCAACAATATGTGATGTTGTTCCATTGGAATACATGTAGCCTTCATCCCAAACACCCCTGTATCTTTAAGAATATCAACAGCGTACTTGTGTTGCGTCACAAAAATCCCGTTAGAGGAACGAGACAATTCAAGGCCCAAGAAATAAGTGAGAGGACCCAAGTCTTTGATCTTGAAGTAGTGACCCAAGAACTGAACTATCTCATCAAGTAAATCTGAATTATTACCAGTTAAGATCATGTCATCGACATAGATGAGCAGAAACGCAACAGTATTACCTCTAGAAAAACGAAACAAACTCGAATCACTGACAATCTGCACAAACCCAAACTTCAATAATGCTGAAGAGAAGGTAAGAAACCACTGACGTGGAGCTTGCTTGAGTCCATAGATAGATTTGAGCAATCGACAAACCAACCGCTGTCCTGTAAACCGAGATTGAGTAGCAGCAGGTGGCGAATATCCAGGTGGTAACGCCATGTACACCTCTTCACCCAACACATCATGTAAAAAGACATTGGTGAAGTCAAGCTGTTTGAGAGACCAGTTACTTTTAGCTGTCAGGGTAAGTAAAATACGAAGAGTGGACATTTTAGCAACCGGTGCAAATGTTTCAAAATAGTCCAATCCTTCTGTTTGGGTGAAGTGGCAACCAAGCGAGCCTTGTAGCGATCCACCTCACCAGTAGGTAAATATTTTACCTTAAACAACCATTTGCACCCCACAATCTTTTTACCGGGAGGTAGAGGCTGCAACTGCCATGTATGATTGGCCTCAAGAGATGCTAACTCTACATTCATTGCTTCACACCAATTAGAGTGTTTCACTGCTTGCTTATAAGTTGTAGGTGCACTTATAGTTGTCGTACTAGCTACAAAGTGAGTAGGAATAGAATCCAGTGAAAAAACAGACAAGTAATTTGTGAGTGAAACACATGAAGTTGATGATGTTGACTTAAGTTGAATCTTATCAACCAAATGAGTAGGTAAGCCAGTAAATTCAGTGAACTTGGCTGGTAATTGACGAGCTCTTTGAGGTCTGTCAACAACTCTAGGTTGATTATTGATCACATGTGGGGTACCATCATCTGAAGTTAGAACTGGAACTGTTGGAACAGCTGGAACCTGAGCTGTCGCAGTTAGATAAGTGGGTACATAGTCAGCAATAAGGACTGTAGTGTCTATAATGTCTGCACGAGGCACACTATACAAAGGATCACACTCTTTATAGCTCCGAGTGTGAGGAAATAACTGAGACAAAGTTGGAGTATTTATTTCTTTAAATGGAAAGATTGACTCATAGAAAACAACATCCCGTGATACAAATGTTTGTTTGGTTTGTAAATATAGGATTCGATATCCTTTCTTGGCAAAAGGATAACCAAAAAACACTCCTTTCACTGCACGAGGAGCCAACTTGTCAGTAGGATGAGGTACCACAGTAGCAAAACTAAGACACCCAAACACCCTTAGATCATGAAAATTTGGCGGAGTACCAAACAATATTTCATAAGGCGTGAGACCATTTAATTGAGCAGAAGGAGTTCTATTTAGAATATATGTAGCAGACAACAAACAATCACCCCACAAACTTAGAGGAACAGACGAATGAAACCGTAATGCTCTAGAAATATTGAGGAGAGTACGGTGCTTTCGTTCTACTAAACCATTCTGCTGAGGCGTGTAAACAATGTCGTTTGATGAACAACTCCCTTGCTAGCAAACCAATCTGCCAATTCTTTATTTACAAATTCCAAACCATTGTCTGAACGAATGATCTTAATCGAAGTAGAAAACTGATTTTCAACATATGCCATAAAAGCTTTGACAGTGAATATAACATGTGATTTAGAAGATAACAGATAGACCCAAGTTGCCTTAGACTTGCCATCCACAATGATCAAAAACATAGTACAATTGTTGTGAGTTTTATGACGATATGGACCCCAAAGGTCAATATGAACAAGCTCAAAAATAGATTGAGATACAGTAATACTGGTGGGAAACCTGTGTCTAGTTTGCTTTGCCAACATACAACTGTCACACTGAGGAAGACCTTTATGGAACATGTCAAAAGGAAGTAAGACAGGAGATGGTACATGCCCTAAACAATGATGTCACAAGACTGCTTTACTCACACTGGAAGCACAAGCATTAACCACAGAAGTAGCCTGCACCTGAGACTGATGCTCGATAAGCTTGGCTTGACTAAGTAAATATAGACCATTGCATTCTTTACCAATCACGAGAGCCATCTTCCAAGTTGGACCCTGAATAGAGCAGAGTTGAGAAGTAAAGGTAGTAGCACATTGAGTATCACTAAGTAGTTTAGATACAGATAGAAGATTATATGTAAAGGCAGGCACATATAACACATTATGAAGAATAACATCAGAACTAAGGACCACACTTCCAACTAAGATAACTGAAGCCGTATTCCCATTAGGAAGATGAAGTGTAGACTGAACTGATCTAGCATCATGTAAAAGATGTGCAAAAGGTGTTACGTGATCCGTAGCACCTGTATCAACAATCCATTGATCTGACTTGAAGGACAATGAGGAATCCACATTGTTAACATAGTGGAAAACAGTACCTGCAAATTGTGAACTGTTCATAGAAGGAAACCAAGTGTTGACTTGAGACTCTGTATCAGATGTTGACAGATATTTTTGTAAGTACATGAGAAGTTGTTTGCATTGGCTATCTGTTAAAGCCAAATTATCAGAAAAATTGGACACTGCAGGTTGTTCTTGAGTTGCTGTCTGCAAAACCTCTATATTTGAAACCAGTGCCGCATAAATGGCTTTGTTGTTGCTATTATTAGACATAAATCGTGGTTCAGGTTTAGGTTTGCCAAACAATCGGTGCCTGGAGGGATAACCATGTAGACAATAACATTTTTCTTTTGTATGGCCTGGCATATGGCAAAACTCACAAAGCACTTGATCTTTATTCTTATGAGCATTTTGTCGAACACTTTTACCAGCCTGATAACGAGTGCTAGTAGCTTTAACAGATATAGCAACTGATTAAGGTACAACTGAAGAAGACAGAGCAACAGATCTCTGATTTTCTTCTTGAAGTAAAAGAGAGTAACATTGACTTAATGAAGGCAAAGGCGTCATCATCAAAATCTGGCCTCGAATTCCAGTAAATTGCTCACTTAAGCCCATCAAGAACTGTGAGAGCTTAACATCTTGCTCATAAGCATCTAGATTAGCATTAACCGTACACTTACAAAATGCACAGGTACAACGCGGCTTAGTAACCATACATTCAAGTTCATCATTAACAGCTCTAAACTTAGCAAAGTAACCAGCAATTAACAAATTTTCTTGTGTAAGATGCGATATCTCAGATCGAAGTTGAAAAAGCTTAGGAACGTTACTTTGAGCAAAGCGAGTTGCAAGATCAATCCAAATATCCATTGCAGATTTCATGTAAACAACACTATTACGTATTTCAACAGAAATTGAGTTAAGGAGCCAAGATGTTACCATATTGTTACAACGAATCCAGTGCAGAAATAACGGAGAAGTAGAAACAGGCTTGACACAAGTTCCATCAACAAAACCGAGCTTCAACTTAGAAGATAATGCTATTTCCATCGATCTGCACCACTGATTATAATGGCTCTCACTCAAAATGACAGAAGTAAGTTGCATACCAGGACTATCAAATGGATGAAGATAGAATGGATGATTAACATCAACGATTGATGATGATGATGTAGATGTTGATCCAATAGTAGTAGATGCATAAGATGCAGAGGTCGTCGTCATTGTAGAAGATGAATGATAGATTCTACAGAGAATGTATGTAATGATAAGAAACAATCAGAGATGTGAAAATGACTAAACAAAATAAAATTGAGCTGAATCAGATGAGAAATTAAGTGAAGATATGCTTAATTCATCACAGATTCATCATGAAAATGATGAAATCAGATCGAAAATGGAGCATATAGCTCTGATACCATGATAGAAATGGACATGAAGAAGATTGTATATTACAAATAGAGAATGTTTATACAGAATCAAGTTGCAGAACTAACAGAGTTTGTTACATCTCAGTGAATTGATTCACCTCTCCTCTACTAACAAATACTGACTATATATTGCTCTAACAATCCCAACTAACTTTGACGATAAGGTTTGTTGAGCTGTCATTGTTTACTAAACTGTATGAGTAGCTGTGATAACACCTTTATTAGTAACAATCAGTTTCATAAATATATAAATATTTTCTATTTTTGTACACTCTTCATTATTTTTATAAAATCCTTTCAGAAAATAATTTGTTAAAAATATTCACATATTTACATTGTAATTCGAAGATGGACATGCATTATGTATTTTTTGCTTGTTTTAACTTTCTCCGATTTATAAGAAATAATTTACTTTTTCTTGGTTTCAACTTTTAAAATTGTAAGCATATTTTTGAGAATATAAAAGAAAAGACCGTGGACTTTATACATGACAAATCAAAATGCAACATGGAAAATTATTTAAAAGTGGGATAAAATAAAGATAGCAGAACAAAAAAATATACAAGAAATATAGTCGTTTTTGATGGCCCTCTTGTTGACCGTGCTTGTTGTAAAAAAGTATTACAAAATAATTATCCATCTTACTTGTTGGTTAATTAATTTTGGTATAGATGGAGAATATAATAATTATGATCTTACTTATTACCTTATTAACATAGATATATTTATTATTTTTGAAATATTAGGTTTATATATTATACAAATAAATATATGTTTGAGAATTGATCTCATAAGATATAACGAGAGTAAATAAGCCTGGAACTATTTTAATTTTTAAGTATTAGTGATGTATGAGGTATATTGTGTAAATATTAATAATTGACAAATATACCGGGACATATTAATCTAAATTTCAAATGAAAATTCAGACGATCTCATGTATTTTAACCTTTTCTATTGGCTGAGCAAAAGACGAATACCCGTATTTTAACTTTTGTCATGGTTATTTCTATTTATAATTGAACAAAAATGAGGGACGAAGGCCGCATGCACATCTAGCCACTACTAGATGACGTGTCTTATGAAAGAGAGCCTTCCAGAATGGTTAGATGAAATGATTACTTTTTTTTGTCTTGCCGCATTAATTAATATACATATCAGACTCGTACTTTTACACGACCGTTAAGAAACTGCCTGCCCATTTTACAGCTAGGCTCACATCCCAAGCGAGAACATGATAAGTGACATTTTATACCACTTAGAACGTCTTAAAATAGCTTAAATTGGTGTCTTTAAATCAGGTATTTTGTGCATTTGATGCGTTTTTCTAGTGTTTGTGCATTTCAGGGTAATAGTTGCATTTCGGAGGAGTAATCATCAAGAATGATTCATGAGCAGTTGCATTTGCCGGCCGCTCCGATTGATTCTGGGACTCTGAATGGGATGTAGGAGTGGACCGGTGGTGAGCCCGAGGAGCATGGGCTGGGTTATCATCTTCCAGGAGGGCGTCCAGCACGAGGTGCTACTATGGCTAGGCCTAGGCGTGATGAGGATGGTTCTTCGAGAGCTCAGGAGGGTGCTGGGATGGCTGATGCCCAGTATAGGAGGCTGTCACGGCGGATGGATGCCATGTACGAGATGCAGAGCAGGTTTGCTCAGGAGCTCACCCTTGCGTTATGGACTGCTTTTCGGGGCCTTGGAGCTGACATCCAGTGGCCAGTTTTTGGTGAGGACTCTGCATACCCGCCGCCTGATACTCCACCCACTGAGGGTGATGATGATGATGACTCCGAGTAGGTATACCCTGTGTTCCTTTTTACTACCTTCACTGGGGATAGTGAAGATTTTAAGTTTGGGGGTGGTAGTTAAGGAATATTTTGTGTGTGTGTGTCATATAGCTGCATATTCATGATAGTTTAGTTCATATAGTTGCATAATGTTTGCCATATAGTTTTTTTTTTATTTTATAGCTTTATTTGTTTATCATATCATATAGCTCATGCATATGCCATGATCCCTTTTGCGATGATTTACTAACCGATTTGTGATGTTGATGCGAGTGTAGTGATGGCGTTAAAGTAATGTTGAGTCATGTAGGTTGATATGCATGCTAGAAACACTTGTATTTTCACTAAGTCTTAGAAAATGCTGAAGGACTAGATTGTTGTTATAAGTGGAATTTTATACCACTTAGAACGTCTTAAAATAGCTTAAATTGGTGTCTTGAAATCAGGTATTTTGTGTATTTGATGCATTTTTCTAGTGTTTGTGCATTTCAGGGTAATAGTTGCATTTCAGAGGAGTAATCATCAAGAATAAGCCTTGGCATGTGTTCAGCATTGCGAGAGGAAAGAAAGGGGCAGATTACAGCGAAGAAACGGAGCAAACTCAGGAATTTTCCAGTAGGGTCCTGAGCGCCCGCTCAGCTATGCTGAGCGGCAGCGCAGGGTCGGGAAAAAAGATAAATTGTTTTAAGACTTCTACTTCTGTTTGGCTTCCAACTTCTATGTAATCTGAGTTTTATGGGACTATTATATAAGTAGATTTAGAGATGTTTTCACAAGTGTGGATCGTTGTATTAAGCAAGGAGAGAAGGAGACAAGGAAGAAGACCGTTTTAGCACACCGCAACGAAGAGGAAGCATATTTCCTTGTGATTCTTTATTTCGTTGTAACGTTGGATGCTAGTTTTCTTTGCTTTGAACCTATTACTCTTGTGACGTACTCTGGTTTAATATAATTAGTTTAGTTATTATTCTCTTGTGTTTGTTTATCATGTTTTCATATGAACCCATGATGACGATAAGTGCTATCATGGGCTAATCGTGATCATGGGGTCGTAACGGATTTACTATGGAATTCTTTAGTTAGTTGTTTAATACCTTAGTGTGTGATGATTGTATGATATCTAGTATTGGTTGTGCGTATTCGTCTTATGTGCGTCGCGAACATATAAGATAGGGTGTTAATCTCTTGTGAAGCGACGGTGGACCTTGAGATTTAGAACTTGCCATGCTAGCATAGGTTCATGTATGATGTTGCATGATTAGTGGGTAACTCTAACCGTTTTATTCGCCCTGTGTAATCAAAAGGAATAACTTGTGCTTAAATCATTATGTTGTCAATTTCTGTAGACATATAGGGACTCAACATAATTGATGCCTATTTAACTTCTATCTTAATTGTGGATGTTTGGTAGAATGGTATTAGTACAATGAAAGTTGGCTTTTATCAGTTTCGTGTTATTCGATTAATATCATCACTGTTGCATGCTAAGGGTAATAACAATAACTATTGAAGGGAGTAGTAATGAAGTTGTGATCTCATGAGTGTTTTAACATTGTTAATTCGAAGTGTTAATTAAGTGGTTAATTACGTAGTTAATTATAGTTAATATTTAGTCAACAATTCTAAGTGTTAGTGTCTTAACATTGAGAAGTAATCATACATTGGTGAGTGAGTTTAATTGAACAATAATTAGTCTGAGTCTCTGTGGGAACGAACTAGAAAGTATTCTATATTACTTGCGAACGCGTATACTTGCGTGTATTATTAGCGCGTGTTTTCGCCCTAACAAGTTTTTGGCGCCGTTGTCGGGGACTCGGCATATTTGTTTAGTTTATGTACTTACCATCATTGGTCGTTAGGACTCAGTGATTAAGACGTATTTGTTACTTATTGTTTCTGGTTGTGTTTCAGGTACTTTAGCGAGCGTTTATGCAAACTCATTCTCGTACTCGCAAGAGGACTTTAGATACAGCTGAAGAGACAGACGAAGTTCTTGATATTCCAGAGAAGATAGATTTTGAAGATTCGGATTCAGGAAGTGAGCAGAAAGAACCAGTAATCATGGGTGATCGTATTGTTCAGGCCGATCCAGCTCTTATGGACTTTTCTCGGCCTAAAATTAATGACATTCAGTCAAGCATTCTTCATCCGGCTATTCAAGCTAACACCTTTGAAATCAAGTCGGGCACTATTCAGATGGTGCAGAATTCTGTTTCTTTTGGAGGAGCTGCGACTGAAGACCCCAACATGCACATAAGGAATTTTGTCGAGATCTGCAGTACTTTCAAGTATAATGGCGTAACTGATGAGGCTATCAAGCTGAGGCTTTTCCCATTCTCACTGAGGGACAAAGCTAAGGACTGGTTACATTCTGAACCAGCTGGGTCCATCACTACTTGGCAAGATCTTGCACAAAAGTTTCTGGTGTAGTTTTATCCGATGGCAAAGACTGCTGCTATACGGAGTGCTCTTACTCAGTTTGCGCAGCAACCTACAGAATCTATGTGCGAAGCTTGGGAACGCTATAAGAAAATGTTGAGAAAGTGTCCACATCATGGAATGCCCGATTGGATGGTGATCACTGGTTTCTATAATGGTTTGGGGGCCCAATCTCGGTCCATGCTCGATGCAGCAGCTGGAGGCGCCTTGTGGGCCAAAAGCTATACTGAGGCTTATAATCTTATCGAGACTATGGCTGCAAATGAGCATCAAAACCCAACTCAGAGGATGATGCCTAGGAAAGTAGCAGGTATTCTGGAAGTCGATGCAGCCACTGCTATTGCAGCGCAGCTCTAAGCGCTGTCTATGAAAGTCGATTCTCTAGCTACATATGGAGTTAATCAAATAGCTATGGTCTGTGAGCTTTGTGCAGGTTCTCATGCTACGGATCAGTGTTCTCTGGTCAACGAATCTTTTCAGTATGTGAACAATTGTCAGCGACAACAGCAGCCTGTGCCAGCTACTTATCATCCTAAACACAAAAATCATCCAAATTTCAGCCGGGGTAATAATCAGAATGCTATTCAGCCACCATATCAGCAAGGTGTGAGTAAACAGTTCAATCCATCTGGATTCCAGCAACCGCAGCAATATGCTCAAAGGCAATTATATCCTCAACAGGGAAGTGCAGCTGCACCTACTAGTGCTGATTTTGAGGAACTTAAGCTGTTATGCAAGAGTCAGGCGGTTTCTATCAAGACCTTGGAAAACCAAATCGGTCAAATAGCCAATGCAGTGCTCAATCATCAACCTAGAACACTTCCCAGTGACACAAAAGTACCAGGCAGGAAGGAAGCTAAAGAGCAAGTCAAGGCTATTACCTTAAGGTCTGGGAAAGTTGCTGATGCTGAAAAGGCAAAAGAAGGAGAAGCTGAAGTTAGAGATGAAGAAGCTAAGCAAAAGGAGAAAGCGGCGGAACCAAGGAAGACTACTGTTGAACACACTCTGCCTAAAGGTAATACAGGGGAGAAACAGCTCTATCCTCCACCACCTTTCCCTGAGAGATTGCAACAACAAAAGCTGGATAAGCAGTTCGGTAAGTTTCTGGAGGTGTTCAAGAAACTTCACATCAATATATCTTTCACTGAGGCTCTGGAGCAAATGCCTAGTTATGCGAAGTTTATGAAGAGTATTCTTTCAAGGAAGGTGAAACTGGATGACCTTAATACAAATATGTCAGAAATCCCAATCTTTAAACAAATATTAGATAAGTTAACCTTAATACAAAATAGTTTAGAACAAAATAAAGAAAAGAAAATAATTAAAGACGAAACAGAAGAACCAGAAATAGTACCTATAACGGTAATAAGAAGAATTAAAGAACTTATATTAATGGATATAAGCAAATCGAAACCTAAAATGACTATAGGGGTTAAAAGAGCAATAAATGGTTTAGCAGAACTTCATAAATCAGGAAAATTCTAGAAAAATGTCTATAACAGAACATAGTGCTATAACATTTCTTATAAAACATGGAAAATAGTTAATGAAAAAAGAAAGGTAAAAATATGAACCTATAAAACAAGAAATAAGAAAAGATGAATTAGAAGAATTAAGAAAAAAAATGCTAAATTAAAAACTAAAACCAATATAGAATGGTTAAATAAATATAAATTTTATAAAGGAAAATATAAAAACCAAAAAAAAGAATTAAAAGAAACAAAGTTAGAAGTAATAAAGGTATTAAAAGAAATAGATAATTTAAAAAATGAGATAAATCAATCAAAGAAAGAATTAAAATGAAAGGAAACTATTAAGTCTGACGATAGTAATCCAGAAACGAATAAAGAACAAGGTGAGAGTAATAATACAAGTGAATCACATAGTAATATAGGAGAAGAAGGATTAAATTACTTAGAAAAATCAGATAATGAGGAAAAGGAAATAATAATAAAAGAAAATAAAGAAATATCAGAAAACCTTGGAAAAACTGTAAATGCAATTATAACAAATAAAGAAAAAAGTGATGAAAGTGATATCGAATAAAGAGAAACTTCGCATAAACAAACAAATCATGAAACCGAATAAGATAATATAATGGATGAAGATGCATACCCAGAAGAAGAAATAAAAGATCATATAATAACTAAAAATAATATTAAAATCCCAGGAAATATACCTATAGGACAACAAAATGAAGTATAAGATTTCATAGGATCGATAAACCAAGGAATAAATATAAATGGATATTATTAAGATTTAGACAATGTCTACGACGATCAAGAAATAAGTAAAAGAATAAAAGATTGGAATTTAGGATGTATATAGCCTTAATGAATTCAAAAAATATAGAAGATCTGGATTATGTTTTTGAATTAATATAAAAAATAATTGTAGGAAAGACAGCATTTTAGTTAGAAAAAAATTATTTATGAATTAAAGGGACAAGTAAGAATGTATGCTAGAAGCTGGAAAGATACGTTAAACACATTTGATATATTATTAAAAAGAGAATTTCTAGGAGAAAGATGGTTTGTAGCTCAAGAAAATATAACAGTAGAAAGAAAATTAGAGATAACAATGTATCTAAATAATATGAAATGTTGTAGGATTAGTAAATTACCAGAATATACTATAAGTTTTACTAAATTCTTTTATGAAGCTAAGTTTTTACCTAATGAAAGCTTAGTATATCAACAACTGTATTATGATCATCTACCTTCACCTTATAATACCGAAATAACTAAAGAATATAATAATCTAGAACCTAAGGAAAATACATTAGGAGAAAGAATTAGATTATTAAGAGCATATTTAACTCGAAAATGTGAGGAATATAAAATTCAACAGAGAATTAAAAAGGATAAAAAACAAGGATTAAAAGAAATCTGTAATTTCAGAGAGAAAAAATTAATATTTGGATGTGATAATCAAAATTATAAAACTAGAAAGAAATATAGGAAATATAGAAAAACAGATTATAATAATCAAAATGAATATTATAAAAAATAAAATAAAACTTATAGACCTTATAAACCATTTAATCGAAGATTTAAAAGAAGAAAATTTAAAAAATATAGAAATACTCCTGAAAATAGAAAGAAATTTAGATCTAAGAGAAAGTTTAGAAAAAGAAATAAAACAAAAATGGCAGATTGTAAATGTTGGAATTGTAATGAAAAAGGACATTATGCAAATAAGTGTCCTAAATTACAACAAAAAAGAGTAAAATATATAGATACTACCGAATTAATAATGAAATTAGAATATATAAGAGAAGATAAATATAACTGGTATGATGAAGAAGTATTCTATATAAGTGAAACAGAACCAGAGGAAATAAATTATATAAATGAAAATGATAGTGATGATTAAAGTTTTACTACTTAATATAATAAAATGGTAGCTAAATATATTGAAGCACAGTTAGAATATAAACCTATTAAATATATAAAACAAAAGATATTTGTAGATAGTGGAGCATATATCTGTCTAGCTAAAGAAGAAGTATTTACTCAACACAAATGGAAACGTACTAAAAATAGAATAATAGTAACAGGATTCAATAACCATAAAAAAAAAGATAGATATAATAGCAGAAAATGTAAGATTTATATTATGAAAAACAAGGTTTAGGTTACCTATAATATACCAAGAAAATAATATGAAACAACAAGTGTTACTAGGAAATGACTTTTTAGATTCTTTTAAAACTCAAATAATAAAATAAAATAGGATAAGTTTGTTAACACCTTGCGAAAAATGGATAGTATTAAAAAGAATGATACCTATAAAATCAATTGAAATAAGTAATATTAAAACAGAAAGAAAAACTAATTTAGAACTATTAAAACAAAAATATTTAAAAGCCTTAAAAATAAATTTTGGAGAACATCCAATGAAACTATGGGAAAAAGAAAAAATATACGCTGAAATAAAAGTAATAAATCCTAATGATATAATTAGAAACAGACCAATAAGATATAGTCCAATAGATCAAAAGGAGTTGGAAGTTCAAATAAAAGAATGATTAAACTTAGGACTAATACAAGAAAGTAAAAGTCCGCATAGTAGCCCAGCGTTTTTAGTAAGAAATCATAATGAAGTAAAAAGAGGAAAAGTTAAAATGGTAATAGATTATCGAGAACTAAATAAAAATAATATATTTGATGGATATTTCCTAGCATATAAAAGAAATTTAATAAATCAAACAAGTAATAAAAAATGGTTTAGTAAATTTGATTGTAAAAGCGGATATTGGCAAATAAAATTAACTAAGGAATCTAGATGTTTAACAGCATTTAGCGTACCACAGGGACATTATGAATGGATAGTACTACCATTTGGATTAAGAACAGCCCCACAAATATTCCAAAGAAGAATGGATAAAATATTTAGAGAAATGAATGATTTTATTCTAGTATATATAGATTATATATTAATATTTAGTGACAATCTAATAGATCATTCAAAACATCTAGAAATATTTATTAAGATTATTAGAAAACATGGAATCCTATTATCAGAAAAGAAATCAGAAATATTTAAAAACAGAATAGAATATTTAGGATATATTATAGATTCCGAAGGAATTCAATTACAAGAACATATATCAACAAAAAATAAGAATTTTAAAGAAACTTTAGAAAATAAAAAGAAGTACAACAATTCTTAGGAATAGTAAATTACGCTTCTAATTATATAAAAGACTTACCAAAATTAAGAAAACCACTACAAGATTTAATAAAGAAAAATAAAACTTTTGAGTGGAAAGAAGATCATACAAATGCAATAAGAGTACTAAAAACAAAGGTAGAAAATTTACCTAAACTACGATTACCCAAAGATACCGATCAATTAGAATTATTTACAGATGCTAGCGATATAGGATGGGGAGCAGTATTAGTAGCTTTTGAAAAAGACGATATTGATAAAGAAAACCCTTTAATATGTGGATATGCAGCTGGAACTTGGAAACTTAATGAAAAGAATTATCATATTAATAAAAAAGAATTATTAGCGGTAAAATTAGGAATTAAAAGATTTCATTATCATCTATTACCTGTTAAATTTGTTGTAAGAACAGATAACACTCAAGTAAGATCATTTATATTCAATAAAATTGACCATTTACCAGAATTAAATAAGAGAAGAAATTGGCAAACATTCTTTAGTTGTTATGATTTTATTATTAAAAATATATCAGGTACTAAAAATATTCTTGCAGATTTTCTTAGCCGAGAAAATGGACATGGATAATAAAAATATTCAACCGATGGAAATGATACTAGAAGAAATCAAGAGGAAGAATGAACAAATTGCAACCTTGACCCAAGAAGTTAATAACCTTATAAAAACTCTTGAAGGAGTTATAAAGCCTACCAAAAATATTACACCCCAAACTTTTGTATCAAGACTAGCTACAACTCCTACAATATCAACCCTTACCCAAACAGAAATATCCAAACCAGAACAACCAAAACCTCAAGTTTCTATATCAGACAGAAATAAATATCCAAAAGAGTATATGGAAGCCTTTGAAAAGATAACAAAATTTTATGACTACAAGTCCAATAATACCATCCTCAGAAATGGAAAGTTTAGTAAATATCTGAGGTATATCTGCAAAGAAGACGCTGATCCTAAAGTGGTAGAAAACTTATTAATGTTGGGATTTATTGATAAAATCATGGTTGATGAAACATTAAGAAGCATATCAAAACTTCCACCACTAATAGTTGAAAGTTTTAATGCAATGATGCAATCATATGGACTAGGAGGAATATATGGAGTACATGTATATGATGCTTGTACCGACTTTGTAGGAAAACCTATAAGAATATGTCAGATATTCAAGTATGGTAGGAATACTACTATAGAAGGCGATAATACTAGTCTGAAGTCTCATATGCCATGCACAATAGAAAGATTTCAAGAATGGATGTCAAATAAAAGAGCAATTGGATTATCAGTTCTAAAATCCAAACTCGAAGATCTTATAAAAGGGAGGAAGACATGTGTATTACGAACAAGTATGAAAGGAGACGTAGAAGAAATACTAACATTATATTATAATAATGATGTTTTGAAAATAGATACAAGCGATTTAGCAGCCATGCATAACAGAATAACAGGTAGAAATTAGAATCATGCACCAAAAACCAAGGAGTTTTTTAAGGATATTATTACTGGACAAAGAAAGAAGACTGTAGTAGTTTTAAAACCCTCAGTAAAGGAATGAGCATGTTCTAATCCTTTCGAGTAAGATTGTAATAATTCATGTTATTTCAACATGTAATATTAAAGTAATTTTATGGCCCAAACAAAGCTGGGTGACCATGACATATTAGAAAATATTTTTACGGCCCAATGAAAATTGCTGACTGTAATATATTATTCTACAGCCCAATGTAAATTGGTGACTGTAATATATGATTCTATGGCCCAATGAAAATTGGTGACTGTAATATATGATTCTACGCCCCAATGAAAATTGGTGGCTGTAATATATTAGCAAATATAGATAAGCCAAAAATTATGGAATTCCAGACAAAAGACAAAAGACAGAAGGCATCAAAAGGAGTGGACGAAATAAAAAGAGGAAGAAGGAAGAATAAAAGCACAAAAGAAAAATTGCAAAAGTTGAAAAAGAAGACAGAAGGCCCAATGAAAAAGCATGTTAGGATGTTTATATATATAGAAATAACTGTCATGTTTAAATTGTTATGGATTGTAGAGAAATCATAAAAACATGTTTTATGATTTATATATCTGTGTGCCTTCCCTCTTTAGGGTTATCAGATATAGAAAACGATCCCCACCCCCCAATCAACATACTCCCTATTTTCCGAAATATGGCACGATGTATGTGCATTTACCATACTCACTATATACATGATATATATACTGAGTATATTTATTTTGGTTTAATAATAAATTTTAAAAATAGAAGTGTATGTATTATTTAAATTTTGAATTCACATATTTTCAAACAGAAAAAGGCCTATATTCATATTCAAAATTTTTGGATTTCAATACAGATAATATACTCTTTTTCTTGGATTCAAATGCAAATATTTTGAAGGAATGTTGATTTTTCAATTTTTTTTGACAACTTTGTTAATCACCGCCAATAACAGTAACATATTGGCCCGTAAAATTTGTTATTATTTCAAGATCATAATTCCATTCGTTACCAAAACAAAGTGGTTTATATTACATATGAAATTTTAGTTTAAAAGTATAAAACACACATACAAAAAAAATTGTAAAAATGTTGAAAAGTGAAAGCAGTTTGGGAGCAAAAATTATAAATTTTACGAAACATGATCATTGAATTATAATTTAATTGTAAAATTAGTTAGTATTGAAATTTAGTGTATACATGTTTCATGCTAAATTTGATAATATATTTTATATAACAATTAATATAGTAACAAGAAATTTTCGGGATGAGCGATGATTAAATCCAGTACAGTTATAAAGTAAGTGTATCAAAATCGGTTAATTATTTAAGTGTTGAATTGTTTGTTATTATGTGAATATTAAAAATATATATTAAAAAAATATAGACCAAATTATTATACACAAGTATGTGTATATGTATAAAGAAGTTAGTATATTAAAAAGAGCTAATTATCCAAGTTTGGAGTAATTTTTTCTTATATCAATGTTAAGAAAACTATGAAATTAAATGCAAGAGCTTTTTATGAGTTCCCCAAATTTTTTAAATCGAAAAAATTTCAAAAAATATAGACGAATAGACCTTTGATGTTGTTGCAAGTACTCTTATTATATAAGTAACTTAATATAACTAATTAAAAGAACTATTCAATATATTTCTCATTTTCATTCATTTCTATACATAGTAATTTTTTTGGATCTGTAATTCAATTATATATATATTTAAAAAGTTATCAAAAATATTAAATTTTTTAATATAAAAATTAATTACAATCACTACTTTCTTCTAATATACTCATTTTATATATTAAATATTATTAATTGATCTCAATATTTTAACCACTTTTCTTATTTTTTTACATTAAATTATATAATTCTTTTTTAACTTCCTGTCCATTTCATTCTTATAGAAGTTAGATCTTAATGGGAAGGGAGTATAATTTCTTAACGAAATAATGCAGAAAAGAAGGAAAGCAAGTGGGACAGAAGCTAGTAGGTATAAATGTAACATATATACTCCTATGCACACTTCATTTGGTTTGATCACGAGAAGAACTTATGATGCAAGTTCACAAAAGCATAATGTACACAAACTCCTGGAAGGTGAAAGCCATATAGCTGTGCTGATTTAACTCGAGATAGGATCACTACATCACCATCTTGTTTACCTAGGGATACACTTGATGAGCAATACATATATGTTTAATATTTGTATGCATGTTATCTAAGCAAACGTAATTATGTGCCATTGAAATCTCAAACCAAACGACTAGGGCTTTTAAAAAAGCTGGTTTAGTAAGATTTTTCTTCAGAATACGATTTATGTATAAAAGTTATTAATTATCTTTTAAAAGAATTGTGGATGGGCGATTATATTATGTAACATTATCGATGGATCATATTTCGAGCCCTCACTAAATATACAATTAATTATGTTCTCACTTAACGAAGTAGTACATGCTTTTTAGTTTGGAAATCAAGCAGAGCCCGGAGAAGAAGGGGATGTAACTTGTAAGCTTTTGCATGTACTCCACTTTGTATCAATGTGATATGTTATAGAGCTCCACATATCTTTTGCTTGCAGACAGTGCCGGATTGCTTAATCAATACCTATAAGACAACTAGACAAGAGCCATATGTAGTGTACGGAACTAAAAAGCAAAGCCAAAGAATATATCCTTTGCCTCCTGTTCTTTTTTCCTTTATGCTTTCTCATCACCTGTGTTTACAACTCCCGATAACTTCAAGTCTAGGGTTATAAATGTATGTGTTGTGTTTCTTTGGAATACTCACCGTTGGATTGTGGAACCAGATAATGATGGAGTTTAGATGTGAAGGCAAAGAAAAGGAGAGAGACAAATGGTAATGTCTTTTGTACTGTCGTCTATGCGTGAATAATTAAGGTGATGGTAGATAGATATTCTTACAGTAATAGATATGTGAGAACCATCAGATATATGTTGATCAGAGTGCTAGTAGTAGCAAACACTTTTTTCATCGGTAAAGGTGCACTGCTAATGTGTAAGTGCGTGGAAATACTAGCTACTCAGATTAATTACTGTCGTATCAAGAGAGGGCTACTCTATTTATGGGTGATAGGTGAGATGGTGTAATGATTTGTATTTCTACATCTGGACATACATCTCGGTGTTGTTTTTTTCTCAAACTCTCGAGATTAAATTGTGCATTTGATTTGATCAAATTTCATAAACTATGTGGTAGGTTTATTGAATTTAAAATATTAATATTTATACATAAATGTAATCAAATATTAGTTATTAAGAAAACTAAAAATAATATACTTTTAACTAAAATAAAAATATATCCATAATTTGTAATATGTAATCAAGTATTTATAACACAAAATTATGGTAAATAAAAAATAAATATATAATATATAAATAAATACATTATATATATTATAAATAAATATATATAATATAAAAAAATTGCAGCGCTTTGCGGTTTAAACAACAATGTTAAAATGTCAAACCGCATCACGCGGTTTGTTAAAAATTCACTAAGCCACATATTGCATGCTGCAACCCTTCATATTGGGGTTGCAAAGAGAAATGTAATAGTAGCCTTGTAAATAAACGTCAACCTTCCTTTTTTATGGTTGTCGGGTTACAAATAAAAGTGTGATAGTAGCCTTATAAATAAATGTCTATCGCTATCCTTCTTTTTTATAGTTGCCGGATGATTACAATGTGTTACCAATATACTGCCTCCCCCTCAATTCTTTACATCGGGGGACGGGGTTCCGGCACGCACTTTAATGTTCTTATTAAATGTAGTTGCATAATTTTTTTTTAATTTTTTTTCTTTAAAATAAAAATATAATGTTCAAACTTTTATAAAAAAAGAAAATTTTAAAAATAAATTCGGAAGTATAGTGTATAGTTGCCTTAAAATGCGTGTCAAACATGCAAAAAAACCCGTAAAGAAATGAGGGGGACGGAGGTTGTATCATATAAAATGATGATTTAATAATTATGTTTTCTTTTTTAATTTAACTAATTAATAATTACTTAAATGGAAATGAACTAATAATTGAAATATAGATTATTTATTTTTTACGGTTAATAATACGTTATTAAAGTTAATAATAATCTTTTTATAAAAATAAATAAATTCAATGATAATTGGAAAATAAATGAAATAATATTATAAAATTGGAAAGTAATATATTAATGAATTAATTAAATTTCATGTTAAATGTTAGAAATTATTAAAAGAAAAAAAAATTAATAAATTAAATTTTAACAAAGAAAGTTGGGCCGAGCATTGTTTTTGACAAAAACTTGGGCCTAGTTAAAAACTGGCGGGTGGGAGTTGAAAATTAGAAAGCAGGTCTTGAAAATTTAACAAAAAGAAAAGAGAAGCGGAGCGGCTCAAACAAACACACATCTCATGCTCGCCATCATATTTCAAACATACATCTCAAATTCTTACATCTCTAGTGTTAATTATAATTAGGGTTTTGATTTGGAGTTTCCAAATTATTGATTTCGGGCTTCAAGATTTGGGGTTTCGATTGAGGCTTCTCTAATTGGAGTGGAAGTTATTCTAGTTTTGGGGGCTTTGATTGGCGATTTCTTATTTCTTCGGTTATTATTCTTAAAATGAGCTTGTTGTACTAGTTATTCAAAATTGGTGTGTAATGAAGTATTAATCTGTTTATATTTAAGTATGTTTGTTTGTATGTTTGTGTGTATTGAATTAGGTTTTTTAATCTCATTAGCAATCATTTTGCTCTTAATTTGAGTTTCTCATTTGGTGTATTCGATTATGTTTGAGTAATGTATGGTCTGATTTTATTTTTTTTGTAATTTTCACTCTATCTCTTTGTTCTTTATTTATCTTCCTCCCTCTCTATTTCTCTTCATTAGTTACCGAGGAAGGGGAACTGGGGAGAGGAGGCGAGAAACGAACTCTGGACCTGATGTGCCCTTAGGAGCAATTTTGCCAATGCTGAAGGTTAAGTTTGCTATATGAATATATAAATGACGTTTTATATAAATGCAAGTTGTGGATTTGAACCGAAGAGCAAGTACTTATTTGGCAAAGCTAGTTTACATGTCAAATTTGTGTTTTTATTTTGGATCAGTTCCATATTCTAATAGAACTTGTGTTTTGGCTTGGAAAATTAGTGGACGTTTATAGTTGTTTGACCACATGCACAAAAAGATTCCTAGTTCCTACAAAAATGAGTCTTAATCTAATCAACTTGAAATTTACAAATTATTTGTGTTGCAATTCTAATTTGCACGATTTCTTCTATGCCAGTTTTAGATTTTTCAGTATAGCCATATATGAATTTGATCACTGTACTTAATTGAGTATGCTAGCATGTGCGGTACTTATTATCCTTGTGATGCCACTTATCTAATATTTTAAAGCTTGCTCTAGGCAAGAGGTTTTGTAACTGCCGAAACGAGGTCCTTACAAGAAAATCGGTCCGAGAATGTTCCAGCAAATGACAGAGCAGGTAGTTTTTTTTATTGATTTGACCATCATATGCTTTTATATGCTTTTGCTGCCATATAAAGGTATTATATATGCTGATCATATTCTTTTGTCTATTAATTTTTCATTTAGCATTTGTACATTTAAGCCATATGGTGCAATAGGCATCCTATACTAACACTATTTAAATCTCGGGTTTGTGAAAAATGCCCAAATGTCAAATATGTGGGGACGGGTTTGAATTACCGTGGATATCCAGAAAGAAATGCGAGATGCGGAAGTGAGTTTTTTTCCCTATCCTATGCCTACTTTTGTTTTAATTTTTTTAAAGTAATGTGTTGATTGTAGATTCCCTATGTTTCTGAAGTATTATGAGCTGAATGATGCTTTTCGCATTAAGGATTTTATAGTTGATGAATGTAAATTGGCGATCTCTTTATATTTAAAGTTTGTCTTTCATTTTATATTCTTTGGTGGTTATATAATGTTTAGATTAGTGGATAAGTTGAATCATGCAATTTTATCCTCCAGATGAAACTTTACTCTTTGTGCAACACTAGACATTATTCTTGTTAATTAGACTAATATTATTCGTGTTGCTTATCTATCCCAGCGTAAGTTGTCCTATATCAGCACTCAGCAGTGTGTTGTAGGCTGCTAAGCTGTAACACCCCCAAATCCGGGGTCGGGGATCCGGGTTGTCACGAGTTCCATTTCCATTAATAATACTTAATCTTAATAATCAACCAACTGCTGCGTACTGTGACCCCACAATATACACACATACCACAAGTTATAGTCTCAGAGATGAATATCCAAAAATAACATAAGTTATTTTATTCCACAATTATAAGCCATTACACCTAAAAAGGGTTTCTGAATAAATTTACATATTCTTTGCCATTATTACAATTCATAAGTATACATAAGTCTGGTACATCAAAAGTTGAAAGCCTAGCCTATTGGTAGTTCCTACCTTAGCTACAACGGCATCAACGCCTACAGGAAACTGCGGAACGTTTCCTATCCACTCACGAATTGGGAGCTTGGTCCTGTTCATCTTGTCTATCTGTTATTGTGTGATGAAACAAGAAAGTAAGGGTGAGCAACAAGCCCACCAAAATAATATGTATAATGTTTTACAATTTATGAGCATTCTCATAGTACTCATGAAAGTCTTGGTCAAGCAGATATGAACCAAGTTTGATATCTTAACGCGACCAAGTCGCAAAATATTCAGTATATATGTATATATAATTTTCAAAATTTTGGAAATCCCCTTCCATGCATAATATACACAGAGTTCCAGTCTATAACTGTATAAAGATATCGTTGCAAGGTGATCTCATATATCTAACCTTATCTCAACATTTTTCTGAAAATCTTTGTCATAGATAAGATAATCATTTACTAGGTATAAGTTAAAGATATTCCAATATACTTATATCTTTTCTGAATACTACTTGAACTACCACCGTTCAAGGTATAATCAGTTTCAAAAGTTCATCACATAGATGAGACTACAAGATAAGATTTGAATAGATTCAATCTTTGAAATATCATTTAAAGAAATGAAGTTACTGGATACTTCATTAATTCCCGATATATATATACACCTATATATATCTCATATATTCCTTGAAACCCTCTTTATGAAAAATATAAACAGAGTTATAATACCCAAAGAATTTGGAACGAAGAGAATTTTGGCATAAACCCGATATCTTGCTGATCAGGCAAAGATACCCATTAAGTAACCTTTTCAACTGTAGATGGATGAATGCCTCGCTGGTCATCACCCTAGCCGCATTAGGACCTCACGCTAGACCGTAACCCGGCTACTCACGCGTGGATGGACTGTCACCCAACCTCTTATACTTTCATAGACCGTACCCCGGCCTGTCGCTTATGCCGACTCAATTAGATGGACTTACTTCCCGAACGTTGGGAAAATAATCAAATTGTTTTCTCAAAACAGCAACCTCGTTGCGAATATAAAATACACCACAGAGCCGGATCCCTCAGATTTTTTGAGCGAGTATTCAAATCCCCTTCGAAAGGAAGATCTTAAATTTGAAAACGAGTTTTGGGATCCCCTCTAACTTTTAAAATCATTTTGAAGACTCGAAAATATTTTTAAGAATGTTTGGAGTAATGCTGATTTAATAAAGTAAATCAGTCCCAATATGTTGGAAAATATCTGAATATTATTATTTAAATAATATTCCCATAAAGGATATTCTTTTTAAAAATAAATGAAGTAGAAGTTTTAAAAACTCATACTTGAAACGAATAATAATAACAAAGATATACTTATACGAAAGTACGATCTTTATTTGAATAATCGAATATAAGTTTGATTATTATTAAAAAACCATCGAATATACCTTATTCGATTAATAGTTATAGAAACTATATATATATATATATGTATTATACTTGGGAATATCGACTCCCGGTTTAGAAAAATGTTCACCTCTGGGTCCCCTATACTAAGGGTATACGCAACTACTGCTTATCTCTAGCATATGTATTATGCAGTTTATAAGCATTTGAATTGATAATAGAATATCAAGACTACGAAACAGGCATATATATAAATGTCATATCACATGCTCCAATATATCGCAAGTCTTTGCTAATAATAACCATGCACTTATCTCAAGACAATGCATATACATATTTACATCACAACAACAGTATAACGGGTAGAAAACTTGTCTGAGCGTTCCGGGATAGACTTAAGCTTAGAGTGGGTCCGGTAACCTATAAACAACAACATAATCCATAATTAGACCACGGTCGCTTAAGAAACTAGACTTTAACCAATTGGACCCTAACGTTCACTTTTGCGCTTAACGATTCACATAAGTCGCTCGAGTACCCCGGCTCCACCATTTTTAATAAATTAACCGTTATGAATTTTAAGGCGACTCTTTCACGAATACTCTACCAATAGACTAATTAATCCTACATAATTGTTTCGTAATCCAATTAGTCTTTTAAGGGCCTTAAACAAGGTTTCAAAGTTAAGCGAGGGGTAATGTTTCGCTCGCAAAACGCCGTTACTTAAAATGGTCGTTTCTCCTAAACCGTACATCGGATCTAAGCAAACCACATACGGAAATGAAGATTACGACATGATCTAGCTAAACATGGCAAAGGTCAGAATCTTACAGTGAGTTCTCTGGTCCAAGATTCATGCAAAAATAGTCTAAGGAAAATGGGCATTACAACGGCTATGTTTACGAGATTCCGAAAATAATTATAACTCAAAATCCTCATCAATTCACTCACAACCACCAACACAACAATATTCAACCATCATACTAAAAACTCAGTCCCCAACTCCAAGTTTTACCAATTTATCCAACCAATCAAAGGCTCGATATTCAAAACCAATACAAATCGACCAAAACTACTTATAATCAAATATCAAACCTTAATACTAACAATGCTTGAAAAAAACTTAATGGAATCATAAAATTAAAGCTAGGGTTTGAAGTCTATACCTTCCTTGTGAGGTGTTAAGTTGCTAGGAAGCCTTAGGGAGCCTCCTACAAGCTTGATCTTTCCAAAGAAATCAAAAACACAAAGTTAGGTTTTGAAGTTTCTAAAAGTCCGATTGAAAGAACTGTAAAAATGAGGGTCTTACCATGCTTATTTGGATGAGAATTATGAACAGTTGTAGGCCATCTCAATAACTTTCCAACGAGCCATAGAACATAACATTTGAGTGAGTATTGAAGGAGATATGGCAGTTTGAAGTTGCTGGGTTTGTTTTGGCCGAGAGCTTTCTTCTTGAAAGGAAAAGTCAAATTTCAATTTTATGTGTTATGATTTTGCTTGGTTGCTTCTCTTGCTTTGTTAATTAAAAATTTACCATGGTAAATAATACTTGGCTCACATTCAACCAACTAAACATATCCTGTTAGGTCCCAATTTGTTTGTAGAAGGGGGGGTTGAATGCAAACAATACCGTTTAGTCGAATAAAATGCGGAATAAAATTGTGAAACAAAATTCAAGTTAAATAAAACTTTTATTAAACTTGAAAGGTGTTACAACTACGGTATCGGTTACAAGGGATTAATCTCAAATCAATTATTACAAATTTAGAATAAATTCGACATGAACTTTTTCTATTTTTGTAATTAAAAGATCAAATGCTAAATGCGATTTGAGATTAAGTTCTAGGGATTTTAATCCGCTAGATTGATACACAAGAACAAGAGAGTGATTTCTAGTTGATTGGATTTAACTTTACAAGCTAGAAATTGTAATCTTGAATTAGCAGATAAGATGAAATATTTGGCTGCTTGTTCTCTTTTTGTTCTTTTCTTCTGTTTGATTGCTCTCTGTATGTGTGTTTTTTAATTGGATGCTTCTTCTGCTTTTTAATCAACACAGTCGAGATTAATGAACTGGTATGACAATCCTTTGTCCAATAATACTTTCGGTGTGACAATTTTTGGAGCTAGCAAGACAATTAAAATGAACTAGCAAGACTTTCGGTATGACTATTGATTGTCATACCGATTGTCATATTAGTTCAAATGAAATTGTCTTACTGAATTAATAAGTGATTTTAATCTAAATAATAATTCTATCAAGACAATCAACTGAATTAGCATGACTTTCGGTATGACAATCAATTGTCATACCGATTGTCATACTAGTACAATCAGTTGTCTTTTTAGAATTAAAACAGATTTTAATCAATTAAAATTCTGAAAAACCTTAATATTAATTCAGAATTAATTAATCAATTAATTTAATTAATCAAATAAATTAATCTTTGTAGATATAATTTATTTTCATAATTAAATTATATGACTTAATTAATTAATAGAGAATTAATACTAACCCTGAGCAGCATCCATTCTTCTGACAATCTTCTGAAAGTCACTGAGACTTATGAATCAATTCCGCCACTTCAATGCTGACACTCGATGTACTGTCTGGTTCATGAGTGACTAACTTTCGTGACGTTTCTTCATGTCTTGACTTTGTTGTTCTGATTGAATCCTTGTAATAAATAATACCCTGACGAGATCTCTGTCACTTGATTAAATCCACGATCTTGATTTATATCACTGAGGCATGATCAAATTCTTGAACTTCTTCCAGTGAATCTTCAAGTCTGCAGATGAACAATGTTTCTTTATTCTTTGACAGATGTTACTTTGTGAGATCTCTCTGATGATAGATCCACTATTTACTTATTACATTCTTATTTGAGTTGAGTTAAATACTCGAATAAACGAGTAGGGTATGACATATGCCTTTCAATCTCCCCCTATTTGCTTGTTAGACAATAACAACAAATACCTAGAGGATAACTCAACTAACAAATAAGAAAAAGATATAAACAGTAATGTAAAGTAAATAGCAGAAAAGTTCTGGATTATATTTAATATTTTCCAGATTCCAAATGAAATTTACAAGTGAATACAAGATAGATGTTCCTCTAGCCTGAACATATAACTACATTAGACTATCTTGATTCATAAAGCTCTAATCATATTACATTGAGTTTTGAGCTAATTGACTTCAGTTGTCTTCTCTTCTGACTTCACCTTCTTCTAAATCTTGAAGCAATTCCTTGTCAAAGACACGATCCTTTTCTGAAGTGAAGCTTGCTGGTCTGACTGGTTGAACTCCAACTGACTTCAGCTTATTCTTGAGTTGATTGTATCTTTTAACATTCTTTTCACAATAAGCTTGAATCAAGTCAGCAGCTTGAGTCTTCAACATGGATGAATATCCAGCAGTTCTCAAATGATGTTCCATCCAGACCAGATGCTTAGCTGAGTAGTCTTTAAGAGATTGTACATCTAGCTGACAGATTTGAAGACAATCAGACTTAAAGAATCTCACCTGATGAGGATTGTTGACCACTTGAGGACTAGCCCTGCTGGCAAACTCTTTAAGCCTTTCTCGAAGAACTTCATTCAATTCTGAGCTTCTTTTGACTTTGTTTAAAAGAACCCAAATCTCTGACAAAGAACTATTCTCAAATAGATGAAGTGACACCTTGAATGATCCTTCACTCTGACAATATACAAAAATGCTCATCTCATTTAGGGATCTATCAAAAGCAGCTGTGATCCTTGAGACTTCAGTCTTAATAGCATTCATGTACATGTCATTGTTAGGATTTGAGATTTCTAGCTTGTCAAGAAGATGTAAGAACTGCCTATCATTGTTAGTGCTCAGCTGAGGCATATCGAGTACTCTCCTAGCTTCATCCCATTTTTCACCAATCTTTAGTCTGACATCTCTTCTCCTTTCTTGAGCCTTAATGTCATGAAGACGTTGCTTTTGAAGAGTTTCTGTTCTTTGAATGTCTTTCCTCCTGTCAATGATCTGAGAGACCTTCTTGAGTTCAGCTTCTTTTCTTAGCATCTCTGACTGCTCTTTCTGAAATTCTTTCTCAAACCTAGGATCCACTGTATCTTCCTCTTCCCAATCTTCAAAATCACTTTCCTCTTCAGCTTCAAATAACCCATCTTTATCTTCCTGAACTGGTTCAGTGGGAATGTCAAAAATATCAAAGTCATCCTGTTCTCCACTGTAGTAGACATCATCAGCCTTTCCTTTATCTCCAGCAGAGGTATCTTTTTCCTTCCCTTTGGCACTACTCCCTTTCTTCTCCCCCTTAGTTGAGGGATCCTCTACTGACTTTCCTTTGGAACCTCCATCACCTCCAGAGCCTGATCCTCCACCAGACGGTCCTTCAAAATAAGCTCTTTGTTCTTCATTAGGGCAATGAGAATTCTTGATCATGTAATATAGGTGCTTCATCCCTTCATTGAGATGTTCCATGCCCGTCTCTATCTTTAGAAATCTTGAGGAGTCCAGTGAATGATTCATCTCAACGAGGTCTTCAAGAGAAGTCATTCTTGTATGTAGAGAGCAGAAGTTGGATATGTCATCAGCTGATAAATTTGGAGTGTCCTGAATAGAATTGAGCTTTGGTATTACAGTGGTCTTTAGATCTGAGATGTCATTCCTTATGATTGCAAGCTGATTGTTGACAGAGGTGGAAGAAGAAGACCGTTCAACCACTTGTGCTTTGAATGCTTGAGCTTCAGCTTGGCTTTTAGCAAGTTCTTCTTTTAGGGCAGCAATCTGAGCTAACAGGTTTACAGTATCAGTGTCTGTGTGTGCTCTCACCTGAATTTCACTCGTGTTTGGTTCACTCATCTCACGTGCATGTGTTTCTCTCAATATAATTGCTCGTGAGGAGTCTTCCAGTTGCTGTTCTTGTGTACCTGCATTAAAAATCACCCTAGCCTCTTCAAGAGAGGTCAGTGGTGGTGCAATGGGAATTCGCGAGTCCCGATCCTCAGTCAAACCTATCAAATCTTTTGGAATAGATGTCTGAATTGCTTCAGGGATAGATTGTCCGAGTTGCCCTCCACTTTCTCCAGATAAATCTACGAGTGGAGAATCCCATAAGGGAGCCAGAGGTGTTGGATCTGGGAGGGGAGAAAATGACTCTATTAAAGATGGCGGAGAGTCAGATTTTCCCTCTGAAGCATGTGACTGCTCTTCTGCCGTAACTATGGCAGGCACTGTAACCGACTCTACGTGCACTCCTCGCTGTGTGTCCTGAGTATGATCTGGGGAAGTGTATGGTTCCATTGTGAGTAATGGAATTGTGCTTGACTCAGTACAAGATGCCATGGCCCTATGGCGAATTTCAATAGATGCATCATGTTGAGAGAATGCCTCTAGTGACTGTTCATTGGCCATTTCAAAGTCCATGTCCTGTTGAGAGGACAAGGATGGGCTTTCAGATGCCTCAGAATATGTTCTTCTTTTCTTAGGAGGAGGCAGAGCTGAGGGTTCACTCATATTTAACAATGTACTACTTCCTAGTAATCTCCTGGGTAACATTTTAGACAGTGGGGGAGAGGTTGAGATATAATGAGACTCTGTGTTTGGCTCTATGACCTGGGATTGAAGCTGTGGTTCTACAACTTCATGGTCAGCCCTATCAACCACTGGGGGTCTTTCAACAGAAGTAGGAAGAGAGTGAGAGTGAGGAATTACTACCTGTAATGGAAGAGCCTGGGTGGCTTGAACCACTGGAGGTTGAGGTTGCTGTTCATGGCCGGGAAGATTGAAAATAGGTAAGGGAATATAATTGGCCATGAAAGCAGATACAAGTACTGGAACTTGCATGAATTTGAAGGTTGTGTCTTGGCGAGTGTAAATCTTTTTGCTAACTGGAGGGGGTTCAGTTACCGCAGAGTTAGCAAAAAGGGCTTTGTGTTCAGGTGAGAGAAGATGATCTGCTATAAGCATGAGAAAACGAGCATAGTAACATGATACCCTACGATTTGTAGAATGATCACGTAAAGCAGAAGTTAGACGTCTCAAGAGAATGGGAAAAAGTAGTTTGCCAAAATTGATCCTTTGATTGAAAACAACCGCAAGACCAATATACTGCAGAGTGGAAGTGATGTTATGAAAATTGGATTTTGTGCAGTTGGCAAACACTTTGGAAAGTGTATCGAAGAAAATATCCCATTCAGACACCAAATTTGATTTAGAAAGTTTGGTTAAATTGATCACCCCCTGATAGTGAATAGCATTGAAAAAATTTGTGATATCATTTTCAAAGGGTAAATTACAGAAATTGTCAAGTGGAAAATTTAGCGCACGATTGACGACTGTTTCATCAACTACATACTGTGTGTTTGCCACGGTGAATGAAAAAGATTTTGAATCATCGGCCACAGTAGAGGTTGTGCAAATCAGTCTAAGAAGATCGATATTTAAAATCACATTTGATTTAATAGCAGAGCTAACAATCGAATGGTCATTTAAAAATCTAATCCAAGGCTTAAAATTTTCAACATCACATTTTTCCGGATTAAAATAACCAACCTGATTATGCGCGACAAGTTGGAAATTGAGAGCCATTTTTAAAATAATAATAAGACACACACTTTCAGAATTTTAAGAATAATATTAAGAAAATTCGAATTAATTAAATTAATTTAATAATTCGAATTAAATTAATTATAATCGAAAAATTTAGACAGGAATGTATCTCGTTAAAATCTATAACTCACAAATCCAGATGACACAAGCCAAACGACACAAATCAGAAATAAAAATAAAACAAAAAAAAGTTTCAAAATCAACCAACACAAATGGAATTTGAAGGGGCAAACTGATTTTTATTTGTTTTTGTTTTTATTTAAGAAAAATCCAACAGCACCTCTGTATATATATACTTGTATGTATATATCACAAAGTGATGAATTAGTTTGCTGAGTAAAAACTCGAGCAAGGAAATAGCAGATTGTTGGTTTTAGTTCGAAGAGAGAGAAGAGAGAAAAACTGTTCGATTGTTTTGAAATGAACTGAACTGTTGAAATGGTTTAAACACAATACAAACACATGCCTTTATATTACAGCTGGTATGACAATCCGGGATTGTCATACCGATTGTCATACCAGGCAAAAGAAGGAGAAAGAAAAACAATAGAATAAATATTAAAATTATAACTGGTATGACAATCTGATAGTCATACCGATTGTCATACCAGTATAATAATAAAATGAAACTAATTATATATATGGTTTAAAACTGGCAAGACAATTGATAGTCATACCGATTGTCTTGCCAGTATAAACTATACCGACATATACAAACATATGCAAACATATACTGAAATGACTTTCAGCAAGACAATTCAATTG
Organism: Apium graveolens; assembly: GCF_009905375.1. Classification (NCBI taxonomy): domain Eukaryota; kingdom Viridiplantae; phylum Streptophyta; class Magnoliopsida; order Apiales; family Apiaceae; genus Apium; species Apium graveolens. The sequence goes on from NC_133657.1 coordinate 164,304,907, forward strand.
TCTTGCCGATTGTCATTGCAGTAGAAAACAAAATAAAATAAAAGGAACAGACTTCTATATATGTATTGAAACTATATTACAAAAATAGTAAAACTGTAATAAAAACTTATAATTTTTACAGAAACAAAGACAATATATCAGAATTTATTATTTTTATTCCAAAAATAGATTTCTATTGAATTTTAGCAAATAAAATTCATAGAAAAATATTTTTAGATGAAATAAAATATTCTGAGGTATTTTAAATTAACAAGTAGGGAAAATAAAAATAGATAAGATAATATATATTACATAGAAATAAGCAAGAAATATGATAAAATGATAAAATAAATTTGCAAATGAATTTTTCATTTATGAAAAATTCATTTGTAAATTCATTCAAGAACAGATTCCAGATATTAATTAAATTAATCACTAAAACTATTCAACATGCCCAATTTACCAACTAATCTGGTAAATGTGGATTCGTCAAGTGGTTTAGTGAAAATATCTGCTATTTGTTCTTCTGTTGGAACAAAAAATAGTTCAACAGTACCATTCATGACGTGCTCTCTAATAAAATGATACCTGATGTCAATGTGCTTTGTCCTCGAGTGCTGCACAGGGTTGTTGATGATGGCTATTGCACTTGTATTGTCACATAAAATAGGAATCTTGTTCAATACAGAGCCATAGTCTCGTAGTTGGTTCCTAATCCACAAGATCTGAGCACAGCAGCTTCCAGCAGCAATATATTCAGCCTCGGCCGTTGAGTTGGAAACTGTTTGCTGTTTCTTGCTGTACCATGAGACTAGCCTGCTTCCTAGGAATTGACAACTTCCTGAGGTGCTTTTCCTATCAACAACACTTCCTGCATAATCTGAATCTGTATATCCGACAAGGTTAAAACCAGATTCTTTAGGGTACCAAATACCTAGATTTGGTGTTCCCTTAAGATATCTTAAGATTCGTTTAACAGCAATGAGATGAATATCTCTAGGATCTGCTTGGAACCTTGCACATAAACATGTAGCATACATAATATTTGGTCTACTTGCAGTAAGATAGAGTAACGAGCCAATCATACCTCTGTAGCTTGTTACATCTACCTTAATGGAGTTTTCACATGGTCCAAGCTTGACAGCTGTAGTTGATGGAGTCCTTGCTGATGCAGAATCCTCTAGATTGTACTTTTTGAGGAGTTCCTTGAGATACTTGGATTGACAAATAAATGTTACATCTAACCTTTGATTTACTTGTAATCCAAGAAAGAACTTCAGCTCTCCCATCATGCTCATTTCAAACTTGCTGTGCATTAACTTAGCAAATCTCTTACAGAGATTATCATTAGTAGACCCAAATATTATATCATCCACATAGACTTGGACTAATATAGTATCATTCTTATGTTTTTTAGAAAAGAGAGTTTTGTGTATGACACCTCTAATAAAGCTATTTTCAATAAGAAATTCAGAGAGAGTGTCATACCATTTTCTTGGAGACTGTTTTAGCCCATAGATAGCCTTGAAAAGAAAGAAGACAAAATCCAAATGATCTGGATCTTCAAAACCAGGAGGTTGCTCTACATATACCTCTTCATCCAGCTTTCCATTCAGAACGGCGCTCTTGACATCCATTTGATAAACTTTAAAGTTTGAAAATGCTGCGAATGCCAGAAATATTCTGATGGCCTCAAGTCTAGCCACTGGAGCATAGGTTTCATCATAATCAATGCCTTCAGCTTGAGAATACCCTTTAGCTACCAGTCTTGCCTTGTTTCTTATAACCACACCATCTTCATCTAGTTTATTCCTGAATACCCACCTAGTACCAACAGCTTTCTTGTGTACAGGCCTAGGTACCAGTTTCCAGACTTGTTGACTTTCAAACTGATTGAGTTCATCTTGCATTGCAATCACCCAATCTGGATCAGTCAGTGCTTCTTCAATTTTCTTAGGTTCCATCTCAGAAAGAAATCCTGAGAACAGACACTCATTTTGAGTAGCACGTCTAGTTCTGACTCCAACATCTGGATCACCAATAATCAACTCAAAAGGGTGAGCTTTATTCCAGACTGTCTGTCTTGGAAGATGTGATCTTGATGATTCGCCTTGAAATTCATTGTGATGTTGTGTCCTACTAGATGATCCTTCAGCATCTCCCCCTGAGTTGTTGCCATGTTGACTTGAAGATTCTCCGTCAGTAGCAGTGGTATCTCCATTGTTGCCAAAGTTTCCATCACTATTACCTTGAGTATCATCAGGATTAACAGGTTCTTCACCAGCAACAACCTCAGGTTCTTGACCATGTTCTGATTCTGAATCTGACGTATCATCAAACTTCAGTTTCTCAGAAGGATCTTCAGTTTGGATACTAGGGAGTTTAGTGTAATCAAATGTAATATTGACACTTTCAGTTACTTTGTGTTGATCAATGATATACACTCTATATGATCTTCTTCCATATCCAACAAAAATACCCTCATATGCCTTTGCCTCGAACTTACCACGACGATCATCTCCATCCTTGAGCACGAAGCATCTGGCACCAAATACATGAAAGTATTTGATAGAAGGTTTCTGTTCATTCAAAATCTCATAAGGAGTTTTCATGAAGTCTTTGTTGATTAGAGTTCGATTCTGAGTATAACATGCAGTATTGACAGCTTCAGCCCAAAAGTACATTGGAAGACCTGATTCATTTAACATCGTTCTTGCAGCTTCAATCAATATACGATTCTTCCTTTCTACCACTCCATTTTGTATTACCTCTGGTTCCATAACCATAGGAATTTTTGGACCCTTCTTCAACACTTGCAAATATTTGGGATTAGCAACCTGTAAAAACAGTAGCATCTTCTTCTTCCACATAACATAATTTTCTTTATCGAAAAGTGGAATTTTAACGGTTCCAACTTTTTGTGTAGTCATTATGAATTTTTTGAGTGAATAAAAAATTCAAGAAGTGAAAGAAACACAAAAGTCTAGGATCTAGATTTGTACGTTAATCAGAAGGCTCTGATACCAATTGTTAGGTCCCAATTTGTTTGTAGAAGGGGGGGTTGAATGCAAACAATACCGTTTAGTCGAATAAAATGCGGAATAAAATTGTGAAACAAAATTCAAGTTAAATAAAACTTTTATTAAACTTGAAAGGTGTTACAACTACGGTATCGGTTACAAGGGATTAATCTCAAATCAATTATTACAAATCTAGAATAAATTCGACATGAACTTTTTCTATTTTTGTAATTAAAAGATCAAATGCTAAATGCGATTTGAGATTAAGTTCTAGGGATTTTAATCCGCTAGATTGATACACAAGAACAAGAGAGTGATTTCTAGTTGATTGGATTTAACTTTACAAGCTAGAAATTGTAATCTTGAATTAGCAGATAAGATGAAATATTTGGCTGCTTGTTCTCTTTTTGTTCTTTTCTTCTGTTTGATTGCTCTCTGTATGTGTGTTTTTTAATTGGATGCTTCTTCTGCTTTTTAATCAACACAGCCGAGATTAATGAACTGGTATGACAATCCTTTGTCCAATAATACTTTCGGTGTGACAATTTTTGGAGCTAGCAAGACAATTAAAATGAACTAGCAAGACTTTCGGTATGACTATTGATTGTCATACCGATTGTCATATTAGTTCAAATGAAATTGTCTTACTGAATTAATAAGTGATTTTAATCTAAATAATAATTCTATCAAGACAATCAACTGAATTAGCATGACTTTCGGTATGACAATCAATTGTCATACCGATTGTCATACTAGTACAATCAGTTGTCTTTTTAGAATTAAAACAGATTTTAATCAATTAAAATTCTGAAAAACCTTAATATTAATTCAGAATTAATTAATCAATTAATTTAATTAATCAAATAAATTAATCTTTGCAGATATAATTTATTTTCATAATTAAATTATATGACTTAATTAATTAATAGAGAATTAATACTAACCCTGAGCAGCATCCATTCTTCTGACAATCTTCTGAAAGTCACTGAGACTTATGAATCAATTCCGCCACTTCAATGCTGACACTCGATGTACTGTCTGGTTCATGAGTGACTAACTTTCGTGACGTTTCTTCATATCTTGACTTAGTTGTTCTGATTGAATCCTTGTAATAAATAATACCCTGACGAGATCTCTGTCACTTGATTAAATCCACGATCTTGATTTATATCACTGAGGCATGATCAAATTCTTGAACTTCTTCCAGTGAATCTTCAAGTCTGCAGATGAACAATGTTTCTTTATTCTTTGACAGATGTTACTTTGTGAGATCTCTCTGATGATAGATCCACTATTTACTTATTACATTCTTATTTGAGTTGAGTTAAATACTCGAATAAACGAGTAGGCTATGACATATGCCTTTCATATCCATTTGTCATGCTTATGTCATCTTGATTGTGTCATCTTGTTTGTGTCATCTTTTAACACATGTCTCTTCCTTGTGGTTTGATGATGTCATACTCCTTGGCTTCTTGTACAAGATAGTCTCTTGATCGTTCATTTGTTAAACTGTTCGCTTAACTTTCATTTCCGTTCGTCGTTTGAGGGATCATATCCGGGATCTTATTACTTGGGTTCCCCTAAACCTTTCTCAATATCTTAAATTCCTTTTTTTATCCTCTCTTATAATCCTTGAAATTAAATCCTTTTAATCATGTTACCTTATACTCAATTCTTTCGGTATCTGGTGGATTTTCGGGAAAAATCAAAGTGTCCGGATCCGAATTCTAACGACCTTTACATACACGCATTTACTTTATGGAATACTAATATGATATTAGAATTTCCATAACAGTACTCCTATATAGCGTGGTCTGATAATTTTAATCAGCATAATCAGCAAAAGTTACTATTCATCAGGGTTTCAAAAATTTCCAAAAATTGGGGTTATTACATAAGCAGTGAACAAAGTCATCTGATATTGTTTGTAGCAATTTTAACTCTAGTTGTGCAATTATCCTGTATACTTAATTTTTTAGTTGCTTTGTTAATTTTCTAATAGTTGTATAGATCGGCGTCTAGAAACGGTGTTATTTCTAACTTCGCATAACATTTCCCCTATTCATAGGTCATAATTGTGAAAAATTATCTATATTTTTTTTGTCACTTGGTGTTAGGTATGAATACAACACAGGGGGGGGGGGGGTGAATGTGTTTTGGCTTAAATGTTTACTTTTTGGTTTTGCTCTGAGTTTAGCAGTTGATTGTTATCAATGATTTTGTGGAGTAGATGTTAAACATAAATAACAATGTAAATATATAGAACAAAGATCTTCAAAACTCACTTAATTTTATATTAAAAATCAAACAGTATTTTGCTACAAAATCTCTAAGTTCTGGTTTTAGAACTTAGCTTCTTTCTTGAGAGAGAATACTAAATTTTCTATCTTTTTTTTGTTCTTAACTGACTAAGGACCAGTGTTAACTTTATAACCCAGTTAACTGCTGATTTACACAAAGGATAATAAATATGCTATTAGCTTTACTAAACTGTCACTTGTCATTTCTATTTATAGAAAAGCAAATCTTCCATTTTTGGCTTAGCATATCTTTAGCATCCCGTGATTCTTAGGCTTGACACTGTTTAGAGAAAAATGCTCCAGTCTGCTCCATTTACATTTTACAGACATTAAGTGTTACAAGTATGAATTACAGATTAAGGTTACAATACAATTAAACTTAGGGTTGTCAGTATGACTTAGTCTTGCTATGATACAGGTATGTCTTGCACAACAATCTCCCCAAATTTGTGAGAAGATTGCTTGTCACAAATTCATGCCTGTTAACAAGACTAACCCCAAGTTAAAGAATGAAAATAAAATGATACAAAAGATGATACAACACTTGTACAATGAATATTTGACAGTTTACAATAATTAAGTAAAGACTGAGCTGTCTGATTATTTCTCAATTATGTTCTTAATTTGCACAAGTATTTCCAATTCTTCTAGGATGGGGGTGTCAGTTAGAGCCTCTATTAGCTTCAACAAATATGGCTTAGGATAACTAGCTAACATCCCTATCCTGTATCTTGACAAAGAGCCAGCTTTTATATTCAGAAATCTTCCATCCTTTGATATTCTGCTCTTGCCTGTTGTCTTCAACTCTTCTGATCTTCTGATATACTCAGATCATAGATGTTGATGATATTATTAGCTCCAGTAATCTTTGACATCATCTATTATATATTATAATCTCCCCCAACTTGTTCATTATGAAATTATACACAAGTTCTGATTGATGATGTCAAAAATTTAAATAAATGCAGAAACCAAAACCAGTCTTCCCATCAGATCTTCTTTTGTTGAGTTGCATTTTGCATTTAGATTTATTCAAGATCCATTAGTTGTTTTGGCATTTAGATATATTCTCCCCCTTTTTGACATTATCTCCAGGAAGAAAGATCCAGCTAAATGCACATTGTTCAAGCTGCTGTCACTGTCCATTTGGAACACTGTCTGCAGCTCCAAGCAATTCTCACTGCACTAGTCTCATGACTTTTGAGAGTCAGAGTTCCCTCACAAGGATTACTAAATCCAAACATTCATCTACCTCTCCTTTTGTTAGGAAGGATCCTGCCTCTCTTATTCTTTGTTTTTCACTCAATCTTTTCTCTTATCCTCACATGAAAGGCTCAAATGTTGTTTGACCTACAGAAATAAGAGGTGGCTGAGAAGAGGTAATCTGTGATCATATGATTAGAGGAAGACCATATAGGGCTAATCACACTCATTTCACCAGAAAAAAAAGAGTGCATAAACATCTATGACCGGGGTCACTGTTTGACTCACAGATTGCTCTGTGGTTGTGACAGTGTGTTGTTCTCCACTTGTAGTGAGAACCTCCATTGGAATTGGAGAGGATTTGACTGGGTTACTATCATGTACACCAGCCTCAAACCTTTGTGCACCTTGCAGAGCACTGTCACATAAATTTGATAAGATTGCCCTTCTTATGACATTGTCATAGGCAATTGTTCTTCTAGCTTTGACTGCTAAGACGGCTTCTGCTAGAGTTATGAGGGGAGTTGTTCCTTCTCAAGGAACCTCGAATTGAATTGGAGAGGATTTAGATAGCTCCCCCTCAGGAGTACTACCCTCAAACCTTTCCGTCTGTGAAGACTGTTTGTGCACATGAAGGTGCAAGAGAACTACTCATGAAATATTCTGTAAACTGATAAACTTTCATGTTTGGTGGATTCTTTTCTCAAACAACCGAATCAATCTGAAGGTCATCAAGAAATTGCCGTCCTTTTATAAAATAGGTTCCTTTTGAGAGTTACCTGAGTGGGATTGTGTTTGAGTTTGTGTGTGTGTTGCTGTGCCTGGGTAAACCGCAGTTTGATTTTGAAATGTTTTAGCTGCAGTTTAACACAAATACCTGTTGATTGAAACTTGAATCTCCTGTTATTGTCTGAGTGGATTGTGTTGAACCTGTAATGCATTGAACATATTTTTCTGTATTGATTAGGCATAACCATCGAGACATACAGTTGCAAGCATTATGACAGGAAAATTAATAATCAATTAATTTGTAAACACAAGGCAATCATGACATAAACAATCAAGCAACAAAAACAAATTGATAAAGAAGAAGATAATTTCATTAATATTAAACACAGAGTACATTAAGATGCAGATTACATCAAGTAAATCCTAATCCTAACTACTCTAATTTAGACTTTTTCTTCTCAGCCTCCAACCTCCTTGCCCTGCGCTGGTAAGCCCTGGACATGGAGTGTGCAAGAGAGATGATCCTCTCCTGCAACTCCAAAGCAGCAAGGCGTTGCTGCTCAGCCACCCTTGCACGTCTCTCCTGCTCGAAAGATGCTTCCATCTCAAAGAAAAGAATGTCGATTTGATCATCCCACGAGAGTTCGTAAAAGACCTCAAGTGGAATATCAAAAGGGCTGTAAACAACCCCCTTGAGGCGGACACTAAGTCCGAAAGGATCAAAATACACCAGATCATCATCCAAATGATGGACCGGTTGATAAGCTCCATTAACAAGTCTGTAGAAGACCGGGGCATCCATTTGAATGAGAGAGAGAGAGAGAGAGTTGAACATAAGGTGAGTTTGAAATTTGATATTTTTGTTGAGAGTAGGAGAGTGATGAGTGATAAAGAGTGAAGCGTTTTAATTTATAGAGGGAGTAAAGATAGAAATCAAGAGACTCTTGAGTTGCCCGAATAATAGGAGTAATAATCACATAAGCCTACTAGACAACTAGAAATGACTAGTGACTATTCCCCATGCAAGTACTCAAGAATATTAGTTTATTTTAAGGAGTAACTATTCCCCATGCAAATAAGCGTGTACTCCCTACACAAAAAGTAACTCTCCCTATCAGCAAGCAACCAGATAAAATTATTACTATCAGCATACTCAAAACAACACAAATAATGTACTAGTCTGCTAACATTGTACTAACATATTTCCACGTAAGCAAGAAATCATATAAGCATGAAAATGTGTCAATAAGTTAGAGAAATTTAGAGACTAAGTATGTCAAAAGTATTTTTATGAATTAAATTTGTTCAGTTTTTCATACTTTTTGCTTCTTTTGATCTGTTATTTATTAAGTTCACATACTGAAGATATGGCGTAATAAATATTCAATTTACTTAGAATTTTGAGAAATTCCAAGTTAAGATTAATGGAGAAGTCTGGGTATATATAGAAAAAGGTAAGATACTTATCGAGAAGTCACATAAGTGTTTGATATTAAACTTATCGAGAAGTAATTTTGAATATGAAAAAGGTACATTCGAGAAGTCAAGTGACTTATAGAGAACTCTGATAAATGCCCAGTTTGTCCAAAAAGGTCTGAAATAATTCTAATTTATTTGAATTGAATCAAATTGAAATCAGAATAAATTTTCCAAAAGTATTTATATAAAATAATTCATTGAATTAAATTATTTTAGTTCTGAGTTATTGATAAGTCTCAAAATATTCTTGTCGAGAACTCTGTGAATTAACACTATTAGAGAACTCTACATGGTCTTATCGATAAGTCATAATAGAGCTTATCGAGAAGTCATTCGAGAAGTCTGTAAATAGACTTATCGAGGACTCACTCGAGAACTCCAAAATGACTTATCGATAAGTCATTTTGACTTATCAAGAACTCAGTTCTCTATACTTTTGAGTACTGTAATTCTGCCTTGTGTTAATTTTACACATTAAAGATGTAAATTAACAACTAAGCAGTTTACTTAGAATTTGAAATATTCTAAGTTAATTTTTGAGTTTTTAAAGAAAAATAAATATACAGAGATTCTGAAATATTTATAATTCATATTTCAGTTAATTTCCAATTAAATCAAACTAGGTTAATTTATTAGAAATTAATCTGTTGCAAAACATTAGCTGAGTTCTTGCCTTAGAATGAAGAATTGAGCATTCCAATTTCACTCACAAGTCTAGTGAAGGTTGCTTCATCCAAAGGTTTAGTAAAAATGTCAACTAATTGTTTCTCTATTGGAACAAAAATGAGCTCAATGATACCATTTGCAGCATGTTCCCTGATGAAATGGTACCTAACATCAATGTGCTTTGTTCTAGAATGATTAACTGGATTAGCTACTATAGATATGGCACTAGTATTGTCACACATAATAGGAATTTTGTGTAACACTAGACCATAGTCCATTAGCTGATTTCTAATCCAAAGCACCTGAGCACAACAACTTCCAGCAGCTATATATTCAGCCTCAGCTGTGGAAGTTGACACAAATTATTGTTTCTTACTATACCAGGACACAAGTCTTTGACCAAGAAATTGACAGTTTCCACTAGTACTTTTCCTATCAACCCTGCATCCAGCAAAATCTGCATCTGTGTATCCAACAACTTCAAAACCAGTTCCCTTAGGATACCATAATCCCTAGTTTGGAGTTCCCTTTAAGTATCTGAAAATCCTTTTGACAGCCATCAAATGTGATTCCTTTGGATTGGCTTGAAATCTGGCACATGGACAAGTAGCAAACATGATGTCTGGTCTACTAGCAGTCAAATACAGTAATGATCCAATCATCCCTCTATAGATTGAAATATCCACACTCTTGCCTTTCTTATCTTCATCCAACTTGGTTGCAGTAGACATTGGTGTAGATGCTGGTGAGCTATCCACCATACCAAATTTCTTCAATAAGTTATTCACATATTTGGTTTGGCTGATGAAAACACCATAACTTATTTGACTAACTTGAAGGCCAAGGAAGTAACTCAATTCTCCCATCATGCTCATTTCATACTCACTCTGCATTAGCCTAGAGAATCTTTGACAAAGCTTTTCATTAGTAGATCCAAAGATGATATCATCCACATAGATTTGAACTAGGATCATATCTTCACCATGCTTCTTGTAGAAGAGAGTCTTATCAATGGTACCTCTGGTAAAACCATGTTTGAGTAGAAATTCTGACAGTGTGTCATACCAGGCTCTAGGTGTCTGTTTCAGTCCATATAGAGCCTTGAGTAATTTGTAAACAAAGTTAGAGAATTCTGGATCTTCAAATCCAGGTGGCTGTTGCACATAAACTTCTTCTTCTAGTTCACCATTAAGAAAAGCACTCTTGACATCCATTTGATACACCTTAAAATTTGAGTGTGCAGCAAATTCCAGGCAAATTCTTATTGCTTCTAGTCTTGCAACAGGAGCAAAAGTCTTATCATAGTCAATTCCTTCTTCTTGTGAGTAGCCTTTAGCAACCAGCCTTGCTTTGTTTCTTGTAACAATTCCATTTTCATCAATTTTGTTCCTGTACACCCACTTAGTTCCAATTATGCTTCTATCATTTGGTGCAGGTACTAATTTCCAAACTTTGTTTCTCTCAAACTGATCCAGCTCCTCCTGCATGGCACATATCCAGTTAGGATCCAATAGGGCTTCTTCAGTTTTCTTGGGCTCTACTTAAGATAGAAAATATGCATGTAGGCATTCATTAGTAGTTGCACTTCTAGTTCTCACACCAGATGAGGGATCACCAATAATAGCTTCTACTGTATAACTCCTATCCCACTTTCTGGTGTGTGTCTGTTGACTAGTGCCTTCATCATTTTCTTTAGTATTACCATGACTTTCATTTCCATTCTCTCCTTCTCCCCCTGAGTTTGTGCCATCAAATTCAGGTGTCTGAAGAGAGCTTTCATTTCCATGATTTTGTTCAGAGGTTTCTTCATTTGTCACTTTTTGTGTCACAACTTTATCTTCCTCATCAGAATCACTATCAATGGTTAGATTTTCAAATGCAAGGGCTTCAACATCATTTACATCAAGGCATTTTAAACCTGGACACTTGTCATCATCAAAAGTCACATCTGTGCTTTCCATAATTTTGTTTTGATCAATCACATAAACTTTGTAGGCTGTTCTTTCCAATGAATATCCCAGAAAAATTGCTTCAAAAGCTTTAGAGTCAAATTTTCCCACATATTCAGAGTTGTCTTTTAGAATATAACACTTGCTTCCAAACACATGTAGATGTTTCACTGTAGGCTTTCTGTTAGACATGATTGAGTAAGGTGATTTGCCATGAGCTTTGTTGATGAGATATCTGTTTTGAGTGTAGCATGCAGTATTAATAGCCTTTTCCCAAAAACTAGTTGGCAACTGAGCATCTTGTAGCAAAGTTCTAGCAGCTTCAATTAATGTTCTATTTTTCCTCTCAACTACTCCATTCTGTTGAGGTGTTCTAGCTGCTGAAAATTCTTGAACAATGCCTTTGCTTTTGCAGAATTCACTTAATGTTGAGTTTCTGAATTCCGTTCCATTATCACTCCTCAATCTTTTCACACTAACTTTTCCTTCAGCTTGCTTCTCAATTTTCTTGATGTGCTCAATTATAATGTTTGGAGTTTCATCTTTAGAGTACATGAACTCAACCCAAGTGTATCTTGAAAAATCATCAACCATGACAAGGGCATATTTGTTCCTTGAAATGGACAAGACATTTACTGGCCCAAACAAGCCCATGTGAATAAGTTGCAGAGGTGCACTTATAGAATTCACAGATTTTGACTTGTGACTTGTTCTTTTCATTTTTCCTTTCTGACAAGCTTCAAAAACTTCCAGTTGAGCAAATTCCAGATTGGGCATATCTCTCACAAGCTCCTTCTTGACTAGGGTGTTGATTGCTTTGAAATTCAAGTGAGATAGCTTTTTATGCCACAGTTTGCTTTGCTCTTCTGATGCCTTGGTGTAGAAACAACACACTCCTTCCTTATTTGTTGAGTCTAAGTCTGCAACAAACAAGCTTCCCTTTCTTACTCCTTTAAGAGCAATTTCACCAGTCTTTTTGCGAATAAAAGCACAATCTTCTTTGTTGAAAATAACTTGAAACCTCTGTCTGCAAATTGACTAACACTTAGAAGATTTACTTCTAATCCAACAACTAGTGCTACATCTTCAATGACAACATTTCCAGTAACAATCTTGCCATATCCCATTGTGAATCCTTTGTTGTTGTCTCCAAAGGTCACCAAAGGGCCAACTATCTCCTCAAATTGTGATAGCAGGGCCTTATCACCTGTCATATGCCTGGAACATCCACTATTAATGATCCATATGACCTTATTTCCTTTGCCCTGCACACAATAAGGATTAATTCTTTTTAGCTACCCAAGTTGTGTTGGGCACTTTCTTCTTGTTAACTGATTTTGCAGAAGTAGAATGAGAATTTTGAGATAAAATAGAATTCATAGACTGTTGAGCATTTTCCCTTTCAGATACAGAACCAATTTTTGATTCTATGAGATCAATTCTCAATTTGTGGCAACTCTTCATCACTTTCATGTTGCAGGGAATGCAGTCAAACTTGTCACAGAATGAATAGGGATCATTAGCCTTGGCTTCTTTGTACTTGCAGACTCCTTCAGGTGGATTGCTAACAGTCTTTTTACAAAGATGAGTTAGGTGATTCATTGATCCATAATTCTCACACCTCTTTCTAGGAGCATCCACAACATAAGCAAAATTATTGCTTTTGTTTATCCCAATCTTTCCATTTCTATTCTTCTTTTTCTTTTTGACCTGTTCAGCTTTAATCTCCTTCACAGGCTCCTTAGTTTCTTGATTGGCTTTTGGTGTTTCAACAGAGATGGATGACTGAGTTGTCTCATCATTTTCCTTTTCCTTGTCCTCATCAGCTATCTCATGTTTGATGATCAACTCTTCTTCACTGAAGCTCACTTCACATGCCTTGAACAAAGGTGATTCAACTTTCTTCAAAATAATTGGAACATCTTCAGTTTCAGTTGATTTTCCTTTGTTACTGATAGACTTCTTATTGTTGTTCAAACCCTCATAGTCAAGACCAATGGCAATATTTGCACAAGTCTTGTTCTTTTTATGATATTGACCAATCAACTCAGAAGCATTTTTGAAGGAGTTCAGCTTCACTTCATTCTTCTCCAGCCTTTCTCTCAACACTGCTTCAATTTCACTTGCACACTTTAATTTATTCTTTAAGTATGCAATTTCTTGTTTAGCAGCATCAAGCTTAACCAGCAACAATTCAACCTCTTGTTTTTCACTCTCAAGTTTTTCATTGATCTTCTTCAATCTGCTAACTTCCTCATTTGCAGCAACCATGCTTGTATGAATGTGGAACATTTCTGTGCTCATCTTTTCAACAGTTTCCTTATATTGACTCACATTTAAATCAATTGTGGTAAGAATTGGTACCTGTGATTTAGATGATGAAGAATCTCCTTGCTCCAAGGCCATGAATGCATAGTTTCCAACTTCTTCATCTTCATCATTATCTGAATCATCCCAGCTCTTGCCCTCAGCAATATAAGCTTTCCCTTATTGCTTCTTTAGAAGAGCATCATACTTTGCTTCCAATTCAAGATAGGATTTATCTTTCTTTGCCTTATTTGGTTTCCTACATTCTGTAGCAAAATGGCCCAACTCATCACAGTTAAAGCACCTTATTTTTTATCTATCAACATATCCAGTTTTGTAGCCAGTTTTGCTATCAGGAGTATACTTCCCTTTTTCTTTCCAGCTGCTGTCTTTGTTGAAGGACTATCCTTTGCTCTTAAAAAAATTTGGTTTCTTTACTCTAATATTAGAGAATTTTCTAGCCAATTAAGCCATTGATTTGTCTAGCTCATCAAGCTCATCAAGAGTGTAGAACTCATCTTCTTCATCCAATTCCAGTATGACTTGCTCTTCAGTGTCATTGACTCTTTTCTCACTTGTAAGAATTGCTGGAGTTGGGGGTCTTTGCTCATCATTAGAAGTCTGGCCATCATTCACAATCAGTGCACTTGAGCCACCCATTACATATCCTTGACCAGCCCTTAATGACTTCTTTTGAATCATTTCAAGTTCATAAGTTTTCAGAACCCCATAGAGCACTTCCAGTGTGATTCTACTCAGATCTCTTCCTTCTCTAATTGCAGAGATTTTCTGTTCCAAGTGATCAGGGAGAGTAAGCAAGAACTTCAAATTCACTTCTTCAATATCATAAAATTTATCATGAAGCTGCAAGTCATTTATCAGCTTATTAAACCTTTCAAACACATTAATAATACCCTGCTTTAGTTTAACCATAAAACCCTCATACTGAGAAATCAATATCCTTCTTTGATTTGACCTAACCTCCTCAGTTTCTTCACAAAGTATTTCAATCTTTTCCCAGATCTGTTTAGCAGTGTCACAGTTGACAATGTTATTATATATTACATTGTCAAGTGACTCAATTAGTATCAGTTGCAAAGCACTGTCTAGGGAAACTTTCTCTCTTTCAGGTTCAGTATACTGAGAAGGATCCTTGGGAGCATAATGAGCTGGAATAACCATATCTCCATCTGTGGTTTCCTCAACTCTAACTACAGGAGTGAAGGGCCAATTCTTGAGAATACCAATGTAAAGATGATTGGTCATTCTTATAAACAACAACATTTTCTTTTTCCATAAAGTGTAATTGGCCTTATCAAAGGGAGGAACCTTGATACTACTGATTTTCTGTGTATTCATTTTTCCAAGATCTAATCTGTTTACTTTCAGATTTTGCTCTGATACCACTTGTTAGGTATGAATACAACACAGAGGGGGGGTGAATATGTTTTGGCTTAAATGTTTACTTTTTTGTTTTGCTCTGAGTTTAGCAGTTGATTGTTATCAATGATTTCGTGGAGTAGATGTTAAACATAAATAACAATGTAAATATGTAGAACAAAGATCTTCAAAACTCACTTAATTTTATATTAAAAATCAAGCAGTGTTTTGCTACAAAATCTCTAAGTTCTTGTTTTAGAACTTAGCTTCTTTCTTGAGAGATAATACTAAATTTTCTATCTTTTTTTGTTCTTAACTGACTAAGGACCATTGTTAACTTTATAACTCAGTTAACTGCTGGTTTACACAAAAGATAATAAACATGCTATTAGCTTTACTAAACTGTCACTTGTCATTTCTATTTATAGAAAAGCAAATCGTCCATTTCTGGCTTAGCATATCTTTAGCATCCCGTGATTACTTTAATCTCCCCTGTCAGTTAATCTTTGTCATTGATCTTCCACATCTCTCAAGCTGCTTTTTGAAGACTTGTCAATCCAGCTGTGTGAATTGTTTGTTGATTTGCAACCTTGGATATTGAACTGTTCTGCAATTCTGTACTTAGAGAAATTTCTTCACTTCGAGATCTCCAATTAAGGAGTAGAGAACTCCATCTCGATAGGCATGTTGGCTTGTCAATATCTCTGAAACTTCATTGTTGACTTGACTTATTGACAACTCTGAGTTCTCTAGTGAATTTTGGTTTATCGATAACTCAGAGTTCTTTAATGGACTTTGGCTTATCGATAACTCAGAGTTCTCTAATGAATGTATATTTGTCGATATCTCTAAGTTCTCGAATGGGTATCTGACTTGTCGATATCTCCAATAGCATTTCCTGAGTTCTCGATAGACAATTCCTGAGTTCTCGATAGGTCTTTCTGAGTTCTCGAATGACTTCTCTATAACACTAATTCTGTGATTATAGAGATCTTGACTTAGAATGTTTTTCACCAAACAGATTTATTCAACTCCAAGCTTCTTCATAATTCTTCTGAGGCATGACCTTCTTGATCTTCTTCCAGATAGAATTCTTAGGCTTGACACTGTTTAGAGAAAAATGCTCCAGTCTGCTCCATTTACATTTTACAGACATTAAGTGTTACAAGTATGAATTACAGATTAAGGTTACAATACAACTAAACTTAGGGTTGTTAGTATGACTTAGTCTTGCTATGATACAGGCATGTCTTGCACAACAATCTCCCCCAATTTGTGAGAAGATTGCTTATCACAAATTCATGCCTGTTAACAAGACTAACCCCAAGTTAAAGAATGAAAATAAAATGATACAAAAGCTGATACAACACTTGTACAATGAATATTTGACAGTTTACAATAATTAAGTAAAGACTGAGCTGTCTGATTATTTCTCAATTATGTTCTTAATTTGTACAAGTATTTCCAATTCTTCTAGGATGGGGGTGTCAGTTAGAGCCTCTATTAGCTTCAGCAAATCTGGCTTAGGATAACTAGCTAACATCCCTATCCTGTATCTTGACAAAGAGCCAGCTTTTATATTCATAAATCTTCCATCCTTTGATATTCTGCTATTGCATGCTGTCTTCAACTCTTCTGATCTTCTGATATACTCAGATCATAGATGTTGATGATATTATTAGCTCCAGTAATATTTGATATCATCTATTATATATTACACTTGGAATATGAATGACAGACCGACAAATAATCAAAGCTGGTGCATTGCTTTTCTCTTCTTGCTGGAAGCACTGTAGTGTCCTCATGCATTTGGAAGATTGCAATTTTTCTCAATACTACAAAGAATTACTGGACCACTCCATATCAGGCATTCAGATTGAACTCAAGTAATGGCCAGTAGCTTAACTTTTTAACGACCAAGTATCTTACCGAGATAAGTGTAATTGTAATTAGTATGTGATGAAGAAGGTTTATTTTATTTTTAAGATATTTTTGTAATTGATGGTATAGGTTTATTTATATTTTGTAAAATTAGTTTAAATTTTATTGTTTGGAATTTTGAAATAAATATGTTTCTTGTTAGCAGGAAATTTATATTAACTTTAGTTTTTATTAAATTTTAATTATGAAACTTTATACCATGTATAATATTATAGTACAAGTTGCGCGCCCCACAAGATCTTACTGATTGTCAAAATCCGACTGCAACACTGGTCAAGTCCTATTGCAACCCTGATTAATGTTGCATAAGAATGTTTCTATAACAGATAAGTAGTTGCTGTAATAGGCTGTGCCGGGGTTGAAATAAATTTCTTTCTCAGCGGCTAAAACTACAACCCAGAAAAAGCGTTGCAATAGCGTTTTTGGCACCTGTAGCAACAGTTTTTTTCCTTGAGCAATGGTTTCGTGGGGTTGAAAAATACAATCTATGGCGTAGTGATTCAAACCGTAACTGCACAACAAAAAATTAAAAACCGTATTTTACGGTGCGGTACCGGTTGATGCGGGAAGTTTGTGCGGTTTGATGATCGCCCCTGTCTGTTTGAGTATTTGATCCATAAAAGCATTTTCAACCCATCACACCATTTTGATGTGATTTTTACATCAACATGGTGTAAATGTTACATTATTTTAAATTTCAACTCCAATTCACTAAAACTAAATTTTACACAATTGTTTTACCGTAGAGATTATTTTATTACTAAAGTATAAAAGTAAAGTCAAAAGTATTAAAGTTTGTGTGATACAAAAGAAACAAATTTGTATTAACAAATGAGTACAAGGGTAATGATGCAAATATAAAAAAACTCTAAAAAAATTAATTGACACAAAATTTGGTGTGACTTTTGATGGGCACCAAAATGGTGTAAGTTTTATAGTTGTGTTGGAGAAGAGTTTTACACCAAAATAGTGTTGTTTAGTGTTTGTTCGTATCTGGAGTTATAGATTTGCTTTTACAACATATTATTAGGTTATCACTTCAAAAAGACAACATATTTAAGTGATATGAGCGAGATATGTGCAACAATTGAAGATTTAATTAGTGTTTATAGTTTGAATGTAAAAAATTATGATTTGATTTATTTTGTCACATTTTTGTTCAATATTGATGTCATATAATTTTTTACTATATAATAATTATCTCTCAAAAAAAGTTGTGCATATATAAACTCCGACAAATCTCTTAAATTAAAAATAGCTAAAATTATTGAAGATTTGATAAACATTCGTAGTTTTAACAAAGAAAATAATCATTTGATCTACTTTACCTCGTTTTTGTTGAATTTTGATAATTTGTAGATGTCATGTGATATTTTTATTATAAATTGATTGTTTTCATAACGATGAATCGATATTTATCATTACTTAATATACGTGAAATTTTGTGACTGTAATTACGTGTTCAATGAATAAATATATGTTTTCTTATCCTAATTTGGGGCATCTTCATTTTTTGCTGAATTTAAAGCATCGTTATTGCTACATGTTACGTGGTGTGTAACATGTTGCGTATTCTAACATGTTTAATATTTATTTTCAGGGTTTATTATTTTTTTAAAAAATATATTATTTCAAAACAATATATGGAACCGAGCCCCTATCGCTACGCCAAAGCCCACAAAATTCATGTTTTTATTTTTATAAAATCACGGGTACTTCATAGATTATTATTTTTGCATTTTTGAAATATTCATAATTTTTAAAGAATTTTGACATATATATTGTATTTATTCAAAAATAATATTTCTAAATTAATCCCCATAAAATTATTTTTAGGGCTAATTATTTTAATTAAGTGAATAAAACACCCTTAACTAATTTTAGGGGTATAATTTTTCAGATCAATGTAAATAGCGAAAATTATTATTTTATTTACATAATTATCCTAAAATCAAGAAAATCGCTTTGAGGTGAGGGTTTTGTGTTCTTGAGTTCCTGAGAATCAATCGAGTGTTTCAAGGTGATTTTGATCCCCATTTTTGAAGCTCTGGTATCCAATTCAAAGCTTGCAAGTAGTACTACCTAATTCTTTTGTCAAGGTTAATCGAATTGAAATTTTGATTTTTGATTATAAACGTCGAATTTTGTATTTTTAAAATTAATAAATTGTTTGTATATTTAGAAATAATATTAACTTATCTTTCATTGATGTATAGTCTGTACAATATATAACAGAGTATATGAATAATTGCATGGACTATTACAGCAGCTATTTCATGTGAAATAAACTAGTGTAATTACAGAATCAAAACAGATCCTAAACTAAATCTATATTTGAATTCAAATAAGACCAGGATTAATTGTTGTTGTGATTTAAGTGATGTGCTGATTTTGTGGAATTGCCTTAACATCCCCCCGCAAACTGGACGATCCTTGACGTACAAGTTTGTGAGTGAGAAGAGAATGTATGCGCTTGTGGAGAGGCTTGGTAAGTAAGTTAGCGGGTTGATCGATAGATGGAATATAGCACACACGATGACTACGCAGAGCAACTTTCTAGTGTACAAAATGGTTATCTAGTTCAATCTGTTTAGTACAGGCATGAAAAATCGGGTTAGAGGCCATTTATTTTGCACTTAAATTATCACAATGAAGAAGGATAGGAAATTGCGGCTTAGCTCCAAGCTTATGTAGTAAGAAAGCTAACCACGTGGTTTCTGCACTAGCATGTGAAAACGCTCTGCACCGAGCAATTGTAGGCTGATTTTTGAAACAACACGAGACCACATTAGTGTCAATATAATAAAGATATCCAGTAGTTGACCTGCGAGTTTCAGGACAGCCTGCCCAATCCGCGTCAGAGTAGGCACTAATGTATGTGGGTTGACATCAGGAACTAAAGAACATGCCATGATGAAGAGTGCCCTTGATATATTGAAGTATGCGCTTCACAACAAGTAAATGAGAGGTGGGTGGCTGACTCATGTACTGAGAAATAGAGATAACAACATAGAAAATATAAGGACGAGTTATCGTCAAGTACTGCAGGGAACCAACAAGTGCCCTAAAGGCAGTAGGATTTGCAAGTATGTTGTAATCATCAGAACTAAAAGTTATTATTGCGAACATGGGAGTAGTAAAGGGTTTGGAGAAAAACATGTCGTGCCTTATTAGAAGATCATGAACATATTTAAGTTGGCCATTATGAACTCCGTCATTCTGAGAAGTTACCTGTAATTCAATAAAATAATGCAAAGTTCCTAGATATTTGATGTAAAAATCATGGCTAAGTACATGAATGAACTGGTCTAGAAGTTTATTATCGCTGCCCGTGATCACAATGTCATCGACATATGGTAGAAAGTAGATTGTATGGTTGTTATGATAAAAAATATAAAGTGAGGGATCAAATAAAATTTGAATAAAACAGCTGCTTTGAGAAAAGATATCATGCGGCGAAACCAGGCACGGGGAGCCTGTTTGAGACCGTTGAGTAATTTGTAAAGCTTATAGACATAGTGTTGTCTAGATGGATTGACAAATACAGGGGGTGCGCCATATAAACATCTTCTTTTAAACATCCATGTATGAATGCATTTTTTACATCTAATTGTCGAAGTGCCCATCTTCGAGAAACACCAAGACTGAGGACAATCCTTATTGTGGCAGGTTCGATAACAAGATTGACTGTCTTTTCGTAATCAATGCCTTACTGTTGACGGGTTCCTTTGACAACAAGTCAAGCTTTATATATCTCGATTGTGCCTTCCGAATTTTGTTTGATGCGGAATACCCATTTACATCCAATTGTGTTGTGAGATGTTGATGGAGGCACAAGAGTCCAAGTTTGATTCTTCAATAGTGCATTGATTTCCTATATTATAGCATCACGCCAAATTTCATGCTTAGAAGCCTCTGAATATTATGTTGGTTCAGAATTTTCAATGGCACTTAAGATAGCTTGAGGAAGAGGATGTTTTACTGATGTTTCATGACGTTTATTCTGCGAAAATGTGCCATCTTTGGAATGAGTTATCCTCGGATGTTGAGCAGGTGGAGGACGGACTGTTGAAGCCTCTATTGTTGGGTTAGGTTCAGTTATCACTAATTCTGGAAGTGATTCTGGATTAACTCTATTGCGACACTGATATGTGAGGACATGTGGTGGATTTATCAAAGTTGGGGCCTGATTTGGTGTTGTTGAATTAGTATATGGCAGTGATGGTGTCTTATCAGAGGACCGAGATACTTCATTATTGTTAAAATAAAACTTTGTAAATGGAGTAATGTGCCCAGGATTTGTTGATCCTTCTGATGGCCTTAAAAAGAGGATGCGCCTGGTAAAAAAGCAAATTTCAAAGGGTGAGGTGCCTGTACCTGCATGTTTTTGTAGGTAAAAGAAGTTTCGTTAAAAATAACATGCCTAGACATATAGACACAACCAGTTCTAGGGTCAAGGCATCTATAACCCTTATTATGAGGATTATATATCAAGAAGATGGATTCTATACTTCGATGAGACAATTTATCAGAGATATACAGACCAAGATACGGAAAATAAGAACACCCAAAGACTCGAAGGAAAGTATATGAATGATGACTTCCATATAGATGATGATGTGGAGAATCCCAATTTAAGATAGGGGTAGGAAGAAGATTAATAAGATAGACGGATGTAAGAAGAACTTCCATCCAAAGCTTGTGTGGAGCACCAGAAGTAAGGAGAAAGCTACGAGTCATGGTTGCAATATAACAATGCTTTTTTCTGCTAGCCCATTTTTTTGAGGTGTGTGAGGACATGAGAATCGTTGTTGAATTCCCAAAGAGTTGCAATATTTGGTGAATTCATGATTAACATATTCATTTCCGTTGTCATTTTGGAGAAATTTAATGGTGATGCCAAAGAAATTTAATGGAGAAATTTAGTGGATACAACAAATATATCCATGTATAGCGAAAAAATTGATCAGTGAAAAGAACATAATACTTAAAACGAGTGGAAGGGGTAGATGAATAACATACATCACTATAAACAACATACAAAAGGTCAATCAACATAAGATTTATTGTATTCAAAAGGTAATTTGTGGGACTTGCTAAGAGCACATTCATGACAAAAACTGTGAAAAGAATATTTAGAACCAATACCAGGACTTAAATGTGACAAGACATCAGATAAGGGATGGCCAAGATGATTGTGCCAGATGGAAGAGTGTTGTGCAAGACATGCCTGTACTTTAACAAGACTACGATAATTTGTCAACCCTAAGTAAGTTGTATTGTTATCTTAATTTGCATTTTGTACTTGTAAAACTTAAAGTCTGTAAAAATGTCAAAGGAGCAGACTGTAATCTTTTTGTTTAAACAGTATCAAACCTAAGGATTCTATCTGGAAGAAGATCAAGAAGATCATGCCTCAGAAGAATGTTGAAGAAGGTTGGAGTTGAATAAATCTGTTTGGGTAAAAATACTCTAAGTCAAGATCTCTACAAGTCACATATTTAGTGTTATAGAGAAGACATTTGAGAACTCTAGAATGACTTATAGAGAACTCAGGAAAGCTTATAGAGAACTCAGAGATATCGACAAGACAAATTGAAGACATGAAGATTGGAGATATCGACAAGTCATTTTCTTCACTAAAGAACTCAGAGTTATCGACAAGTCAACATTCACTAGAGAGCTCTGAGTTATAGACAAGTCAAATCCACCAGAGAACTCAGAGATATCGATAAGTCAAAATTCACTAGAGAACTCTTTCTAAAAGATCCTTTTTCCTAAAATTATTGGTTGGGGAAAGGTCCTCTCAATGCTCTAACGCCCAGATATCGACAAGTTAAATTTGAATAGAGAACTCTGAGATATCGACAAGTCAAGAAGCCACTAGAGAACTTAGAGATATCGATAAGTCAAAGTGAAGATATGAAGACTAGAGATCTCGACAAGCCAAATTAACTATAGAGTACCAGAGATCTCGATAAAACAATATACTTATCGAGATTTCAAGTTCTCTATAGACCAAAATGGAGATCTCGAGGTAAAATCTCAAAGTAAAAAATTGCAGATCAGTTCAATATCCAAGATTAACAATCAACAAACAATTCAAACAGCTGGATTGACAAGTCTACAAAAAGCATCTTGAAGAATGTGCAAGATCAATGGCGAAGATTAACTGACAAAGGAAGATCAAAATAAACACATGATGCTAAGATATGCTAAACCAGAAATAGAAGATATACTTTTCTATAAATAGAAATGACAAGTGATTGTTTACTAAAACTAATAACATGTCTTATTTTACACTGTGTAAACCAGCAGTTAACTGAATTATAAAGTTAACACTGGTCCTTTAGTCAAATGTAACAATTAAGATAGAAAATCTTGTATCTCTCTCAAGAAGAAGCTAATCTCTTTATCAACAAAGAGCCTAGAATTTTGTAGCAAAATATTCTTAATTTTAATATAAAATTAAGCGAGTTTTGAAGATCTGTGTTCTTATTCCTGCAAGCTTAATTTCTGCATGAACACCCTTTCACTACAAGATTTAATTTACCTTGTTCAACCATAAAAGATTCAAGAAAAGCTTAAAAATAGTAAAACACATTCACCCCCCTCTGTGTGTTATTCATTTCCTAACAAGTGGTGTCAGAGCAAAATCTGAAAGTAAACAGATTCAAGATCTGGGAAGAATGAATACACAGAAAATCAGTAGCATCAAAATTCCTACCTTTGACAAAGCTAACTACACTCTTTGGAAAAAGAAAATGTTGCTGTTTATCGGGATGGCCAATCCACTCTATATTCAGATTCTTAAAAATGGGCCCTTCATTCCTATGGTTAGAGTTGAAGAATCAATAGATGTGATATCGTCATTCCAGCTCATTATGCTCCAAAAGATCCTTATGAGTATTCTCAGCCTGAAAAGGAGAAAGTTTCCCTGGATAGTGGCTTGCAATTGATATTGATTGAGTCACTTGACAATGTGATGTACAACAACATTGTCAACTGTGATACTGCCAAGCAAATATGGGAAAAGATTGAAATACTCTGTGAGGGTACTGAGGAAGTTAGATCTAATCAAAGAAGAATAATGATTTCACAATATGAGGGTTTCATGGCCAAGCCAAAAGAAAGTATAACTGCTGTGTTTGAAAGATTCAATAAGCTGATAAATGACTTGCAGCTCCATGACAAATACTATGAAGCTGAAGAAGTGAACTTAAAGTTCTTTCTTACTCTCCCTGATCATTTGGAACAGAAAATCTCAGCAATCAGGAAAGGGAGAGACTTGAGCAGAATAACACTGAAAGTTCTATATGGAATTCTTAAAACATATGAACTAGAAATGATTCAAAGGAAATCATTGAGATCTGGTTAAGGACATGTAGTAGATGGCTCAAGTGCTTTAATTGTCAATGAAAGCCAAACATCTAATGATGAGCCAAGATCTCAAAATCCAGTTGCCTCAACAAGTGAGCAAATAACAAATGATTCAAAGGAACAAGTTATTCTGGAATTGGAGAAAGATTAGTTCTACACTCTTGATGAACTGGATGAGCTAGATCACTCAATGGCCTATTTGGCTAGAAAATTCTCTAACATTAGAGTAAAGAATCCAAGATATTTCAAGGGTAAAGGACAGTCTTTCAACAAAGACAACTGTTGGAAAGAAAAAGGAAAGTATACTTCTGAAAGCAAAAATGGCTACAAAACTGGATTTGTTGACAGATCTAAAATAAGGTGCTACAATTGTGATGAATTGGGCCATTTTGCTACAGAATGTAGGAAACCTAATAAAGCAAAAAAGGATAAAGCTTACCTTGAACTGGAAGCAAAGTATGAAGCTCTTCTAAAGAAATAACAAAACAAAGCTTATATTGCAGAGGGAAAAAGTTGGGATGACTCTTAAAATGATGAACATGAAGAATTTGGAAATTATGCTCTCATGGCTTTGGAGCAAGGAGAATCATCCTCGTCTAAATCATAGGTACCGACTCTTACCACCATTGATTTAAATGTGAGTCAAAATAAGGAAATTGTAGAGAAGATGAGCACAAAAATGTTTCACATTCACACAAGCATGGCTGCTGCTAATGAAGAAGTTAGCAGAGTGACAAAGATAAATAAGAAGCTTGAGAATGAAAAACAAGAAACTGAATTGTTGTTGGTGGAGCTTGAAGCTGTAAAATAAGAGAATGCTTATCTCAAGAACAAGCTCAAGTGTGCCAATGAAATTGAAGCAGTGCTAAGGGAGAAGCTGGAAAAGAATGAAGTTAAGTTGAAATCCTTCAAGAGTGCATCTGAGTTAATTAGATGGTATCATAAGAAAAACAAACCATGTGCAAACATTGCTATTGGTCTTAACTATGATGCTTTGAACATCAAAAAAGAAAGACATAGGTGACAAGGGAAAAGCAACAGAAAATGAAAATGTTCCAGCAATGCTGAAAAAGGTTTTCTCACCTATGTTCAAGGCATGTGAAGTCAACTTCAGTGAAGAAGAATTGATTATCAAGCAAGAAATAGCTGATGAGGACAAAGAGAAGAAAACTGCAGAATCAACTCAGTTTTCTAATACCGAAGAGAAGCTCATGGATAAACAAAGTCCCAAGACACCTGTTAAAGAAGCCAAAACTGAAGATGTAAGAAAGAGAAAGAAAATAGAAATAAGAAAATAGGGATAAACAGAAGCAACAATTTTGCTTATGTTGCAGATGCTCCAAGAAAGAAATGTGAAAAATGTGGCTCTGTGAATCACCTAACTCACCTTTGTAAAAAGGTAGTTAACAAGCCAATTGAAGGAGCCTGCAAATACAATGAAGAAAATGCAAATGATCCCTACTCCTTCTGTGATAAGTTTATCTGAAACTACTCATTCTACTTCTGCTAAGTCAGTTAACAAGAAGAAAGTACCCAACACTGCTTGGGTTTCTAAACACACTTAAAATTCATTGTGTGCAGGGAAAAGTGAAGAAAGTCATCTGGATCATAGAAAGTGGATGTTCCAGGCATATGACAGGTGATAAAGCCCTGCTATCACAGTTTGAGGAGAAAGTTGGCCCTTTGGTGACCTTTGGAGACAACAGTAAATGATTCACAATGGGATATGGAAAGATTGTTTCTGAAAGTGTTGTCATTGATGATATAGCACTGGTAGCTGGTCTTGAAGTGAATCTTCTCAGTGTCAGCCAATTTACAGACAAAGGCTTTGAAGTTTTATTCAACAAAGAAGAATGCACTTTTATCAGCAAGAAAACTAGTGAAGTTGCTCTGAAAGGAGCAAGGAAAGGAAGCTTGTTTATTGCAGACTTAGACTCAATAAATAAGGATGGAATTTGTTGCTTCTACACTAAGGCATCAGAAGAACAAAGCAAGTTGTGGCATAAGAAATGTCTCACTTGAATTTCAAGACAATTAACACCTTGGTCAAAAAGGAGTTAGTAAGAAATATGCCTAAACTGGAGTTTGCTCAAGTTGAAGTTTGTGAAACTTTTAAGAAAGGAAAAATGAAAAGATCAAGTCATAAATCAAAACTGTGAATTATATAAGTGCACCATTGTAACTTATTCACATGGACTTGTTTGGGCCAATAAATATCTTATCAATTTTAAGAAACAAATATGCACTTGTGATGGTGGATGATTTCTCAAGATATACTTGGGTAGAGTTCATGCACTCTAAAGATGAAACTCCACACATCATAATTGAGCACATCAAGAAGATAGAAAAACAGGATGAAGATCACAATTATGTAAAAAGATTGAGAAGTTATAATGGAACAGAATTCAGAAATGTAACATTGAGCGAATTCTGCAGAAGTAAAGGCATTTATTCAAGAATTCTCAACTGTTATAACACCTCAACAAAATGGAGTGGTTGAAAGAAAGAACAGAACATTAGTTGAAGCTGCTAGAACAATGCTGCAAGATGCCAAGTTTCCAACAAGTTTCTAGGAAGAGGCTGTCAACACTGCATGTTACACTCAGAACAAATATCTCACTAACAAGGCACATGATAAATCTCCTTACTCAATCATGTCAAAAAGAAAGCCTACTGTAAAGCATCTTCATGTGTTTGAAAGCAAGTGTTACATTTTGAAAGATAACTCTGAATATGTGGGAAAATTTAACTCAAAAGTCTTTGAAGCAATTTTTCTGGGATATTTATTGGAAAGAACAACCTACAAAGTTTATGTGATTGACCAAAAGAAGATTATGGAAAGCACATATGTGACTTTTGATGATTACAAGTGTGCAGGATTGGAATGCCTTGATAATAATGAAGCTGAAGCCCTTGCATTTGAAAACCTCTACATGGATAGTGACTCTGATGGGGAAGATGAAGTTGATGCATAATATATGACAAATGAAGAGTCTACTGAACAAGAAAATCATGGAAATGGGAGCTCATCTCAAACACCTGAATTTGATAGCACAAACTCAGGGGGAGAAAGAGAAGAAGGATCTAGCAGTCATACCAATAATGAAGAAAATAATGAAGGCACAAGTCAACAAGCTCATACAAGAAAGTGGGATAGAAGTCACCCTAGAGAAGCAATAATTGGTGATCCTACTGTTGGTGTGAGGACTAGAAGTGCAACTGGTAATGAGTGCGTACATGCATGTTTTTTGTCTCAAGTAGAGCCTAAGAAAATTGATGAAGCTCTACTGGATCCAGATTGGATATCTGCCATGCAGGAAGAGCTGAATCAGTTTGAAAGAAACAAAGTTTGGGAATTGGTTCCTGCACTAAAGATAGAAGCATTATTGGAACAAAATGGGTGTTCAGGAACAAGATGGATGAAAATGGTATAGTTATCAGAAAGAAAGCAAGGTTGGTTGCAAAAGGCTACTCACAAGAAGAAGGAATTGATTATGATGAAACTTTTGCTCTAGTTACATGACTTGAAGTAATAAGGATTTTTCTAGAATTTGCTGCACATGTAAATTTTAAAGTGTATCAAATGGATGTCAAGAGTGCCTTCCTGAATGATGAGCTAGAAGAAGAAGTTTATGTGCAACAGCCACCTGGCTTTGAAGATACAGAATTTCCAAATTGTGTGTACAAGTTACTCAAGGCTCTATATGGACTAAAACAGGCACCTAGAGCTTGGTATGACACACTGTCAAAATTCCTACTGAAGCATGGTTTTACTAGAGGTACCGTAAACAAGACTCTCTTCTACAAGAAATATTATGAGGATATGATCCTAGTTCAGAACTATGTGGATGATATCATCTTTGGTTCTACAAATGAAAAGTTTTGCCAAAGATTCTCCAAGCTTATGCAAAGTGAATATGAAATGAGTATGATGGGGGAACTAAGTTACTTTCTTGGACTTCAATTCAGTCAAAGAAGTGATGGGATCTTCATTAGCCAAACTAAATATGTCAAAGATTTATTAGAAAAGTTTGGTATGGTTGATTGTTCACCTGCATCTACACTTATGTCTACTACAACAAAGTTGGATGAAGATAAAAGGGGCAAGAGTGTAGATATTTCAAGCTATAGAGGGATGATTGGATCATTGCTTGACTTAACTGCAAGTAGACCAGACATTATGTTTGCTACATGTCTATGTGCAAGATTTTAAGTCAATCCAAAAGAATCACATTTGATGGCTGTAAAGAGGATTTTCAAATATTTGAAGGGAACTCCAAACTTGGGATTATGGTATCCTAAGGGAACTGGTTTTGAAGCTGTTGGTTACACAGATGCAGATTTTGCTAGATGCAGGGTTGACATGAAGAGTACTAGTGGAAGCTGTCAATTTCTTGGACAAAGACTTGTATCCTGGTATAGCAAGAAATAACAATCAACATCAACTTCTACAGCTGAGGCTGAATACATAGCTGCAGGAAGTTGTGCTCAAGTGCTTTGGATTAGAAATCAGCTAATGGTTTATGGCCTAGTGTTACACAAAATTCCTATCATGTGTGACAATACTAGTGCTATATCTATAGCGGCTAATCCAGTTAATCATTCTAGAACAAAGCACATTGATGTAAGGTACCATTTTATTAGAGAACATGCTACAAATGGTACCATTGAGCTCATTTTTCTTCCAACTGAAAAACAATTAGCTGACATTTTAACTAAACCTTTGGATGAAGCATTAAGCATTCCAATTTCTAAGGCAAATTAACAATAGAGTACCAGAGATCTCGATAAGACAATATACTTATCGAGATGTCTAGTTCTCTATAGACCAAACTGGAGATCTCGAGGTAAAATCTCAAAGTACAAAATTGCAGATCAGTTCAATATCCAATATTAACAATCAACAAACAATCCAAACAGCTGGATTGACAAGTCTACAAAAAGCGGCTTGAAGAATGTGCAAGGTCAATGGCGAAGATTAACTGACAAAGGAAGATCAAAGTAAACACATGATGCTAAGATATGCTAAGCCAGAAATAGAAGATATACTTTTCAATAAATGGAAATGACAAGTGACTGTTAACTGAATTATAAAGTTAACACCGGTCCTTTAGTCAAATGTAACAATTAAGATAGAAAATCTTGTATCTCTCTCAAGAAGAAGCTAAGATCTTTATCAACAAAGAGCCTATAATTTTGTAGCAAAACATTCTTAATATTAATGTAAAATTAAGCGAGTTTTGAACATTTGTGTTCTTATTCCTGCAAGCTTAATTTCTGCATGAACACCCTTTCAGTACAAGATTTAATTTACCTTGTTCAATCATAAAAGATTCAAGAAAAGCTTAAAAACAGTAAAACACATTCACCCCCCCCTCTCTGTGTTATTCATTTCCTAACAAAGAGTGTATAGCAGCGAGAGCTTGTGGACTGGAAGATGTATGAGACAACTTAAGCGGATATAACCCGTCTTTACAATGGATCTGAAATAATAGACGACCATATTGTAAACAATATATTTGATAAAATCAGGGGCAAAACGAGCAACAGATAACAAATTTTTACGAATAGAAGGAATGCGAAATATATTTTGTAATAAAAAAATGAGAAGATCCTAAGGATATTTGTAGGTTACCAGTATGGGAAACAAATATTGAGTTCCCATTACCCATATAAATATTATGAGGACCACTATACTCTTCTGTATTGTTGATTGGCATGGCGGTCATAAAATGGGTCACTCTAGTATCCATGTACCAATTTGGATCATCAACAAAATGAGCTCATGTGAAGGGTGCAAAAGTGGTTTGGCCAGTGAACCTATGGGGGCATTGTTGTTGTCAGTGCTGGTTTGTGTGACCATTAGAACACCAAGTTGGAGCCGGGCCGAGTATTCCAGTGGATGGTTGAGGACGATGAGCCCAACTCGAAGAAGCGTAAGGTCTAAATGTAGAAAATTATTGTTGATAAAATTGCCCTTTTGTTGTATCCTAAAGTTGCCCTTTTGACCATTTGAATTATTATTACGGCTATTCAGAGCTTGATTTTCATGACGAGCATTACTTTTATGAAATAAAACAGTTGTTGTCCCTTGATTATGGTGACATTGTTGGGCATCAAAGGATAAAATACGAGCGCATAGCTCAATAAAATTTGGAAGAGAAGAGTGTTGAGAGAGGGCCATTCGAAGCATGAGATAGTCTGGTCCAAGTCCATGTGGTGTTGCAAGTACTAAATCTTCATCAGAGATTGGATTTTTAATAGCTGCTAATTGGTCCGCAAGTGACTGAGTCTGGAGAAGATAGTCATCAATTGATTGTGGCCTTTGTTGAGCTCAAGTAATTGAAGCTTGAGGCTGGATGCAGTAGCGGAGGAACGCTGAGAGAAGAGGTTGGCTAGGCAGTCCCAAATTCCTTTTGAGGTATCAAAGCTAATTGTGAGCTGGGAAACGCTTTCAGACAAAGAAGTAGTGATGAGACTGACTATTTGTTTATCTACAATGAACAATTCCTTAAATTTTGGGTATTTTGGGCTGGGAATTTCTTTTCCTGGTGCAGTGTCGGTGGGTGAAATCATTATGTTGCGAGATGATTTGGGATAGAGCCATCAATATATCCCCAAAATTTGGCACCATGAAGGTAGGGCTTGATTTGTCTCAGCCAAATCAAGAAATTTGTATCAGTGAGTTTGGTGAATTGAGCTGTGTTTTGAGAAGGGAAATGTAACGCCCCCAAATCCGGGGTGAGAGGATTTGGTCGTCACTATGAAACCTCAATCCAAATCAACCTGTTTAATCAATA
This sequence comes from Apium graveolens, assembly GCF_009905375.1. Taxonomy (NCBI): domain Eukaryota; kingdom Viridiplantae; phylum Streptophyta; class Magnoliopsida; order Apiales; family Apiaceae; genus Apium; species Apium graveolens. The sequence goes on from NC_133657.1 coordinate 164,336,043, forward strand.
CACAAATGCCAGCAGAAGATATTTATCATTTATGACCCCAAACTAATCCAGGATCTTTTAAGGTTACAGTTCTAGAAACAAGAATTCCAAATTCCATAAATAACTTTTCACTTTCTTTTCAAACTCTTTTCACAAATTCTCAAACTCAAAACTTAACCCACTAGTATAACTTCAAAAAGAAGTATACTAGACCAATGATTAATAACATAACTAATATATATATATATATATAAACACAACTTTATACAATAGAACTTATTCTAGTCCGGAAACCATGGACCAACCACCTTCCAAAAGCTTATTCCTTTGCTTTCTCGAATTAAGCACCTAAACAGCGCAAGTTAATCCTCACTGGAAGGTTAAATTTAAAAACAGACAAGTATGAGCGAAGAAATGCTCATCAAGTTCATTATAGCATATATATATATATATATATAGTCTTTTTGATATAAAACCGACATCTGCACTAGAGCAGAACACTTAAAATCATAATTGTTGAACCAGAAAAGTTTTAGTTAAGGAATCCCAGAATTGGTTCCTTAAATGTATTTAAAATCCTTTTATATTTTCGAGCGAAAATGCTTCAGCAATACTTTGAATCTTGACGAGAATCAAACTCGTAAAACAATGTTTACGGAAAAATCGTAAACAACAATAACATGAAACAATGACTATGAATTGAATCATAAACTCATTTAAAACTCAACTCTTGATATCAATACTCATTTTGGTGTCATATCAAATTAGATATCAATACGAACTTTGATAGTCACAACATCCCATACTTAAGTCAACATCAATCATCTATACTAATACCACCTTTGATATTTAACAACAACCTAAATATCCACATCAAGCATAAACTGAATCAAAACTGCATTCCACCTTTAATCCATAATAAAAACATTTGATAAATCATTTATTCAATGATTATCAAAATAATTTAGAAATTTAGATTGCAATTGAGATTGGAACCAATTATATTTCATGTTGTTCCCGATGATCAGTCACGAAACAACACTGATATCCCACAGCCATACCGTAAATATAGGTACTACCGGTATCCCGCAACCATACCGTACCTATAGGGCGCCAGAAAAGGCATATATTCGCCTTGCATGATATTACAGCTGGACCGATGTCTCGATCACCTACGCTGTAACCAATAACCATCCAATCTTAAAAAAAATTATTGAAAGGGGTCATAATACTCGACACCCTTATGAATTTTTATTCCCCCATTCACTTAGGCAGGAATAGTTGCAACCAAATCATTTTCTCAGAATTCAAAACATTATAAATCGAGTAATTTGATAAGTAAAAATATTTAAATATTCTGAACATAGAATAGCAGAGAGTACTTGCATAATAAGCATTTAATTCAGCGATATGTAAAATATTTATCTATTCTGAACTGAGAATAGGGAAAGCAATACTTGCATAATCATAAGCAGTTGGATATGAAAAAAATTGAACTATTCTGGAATTAGAATAGCGTAGAAAACTTGCATAATAGGATTCAAAATAAATATCACTTGAACAATAAGTGATGCTAGAGATACTCTCCTTTAAGATTTAGCAGTTAGTCACACTCGTAATGACACATCTATTCTGACATTCGGTCTCAAAACTTCACCGTCTTTCCTTTTCAACACTTTACTGATATGCTGCTCCTGCAATTGCTAGAAGCCAGATATCCAATACCATTACATCGCACTCTTTATCCAACACCTTGTCCTGATCAACTCGAATAACCCGTATCTATAATTAAAAAATAGTACTTTAATCGTCTAAACGATAATTACTCGACGAGTTGTGCGTCAAAATCCTATCGTCTACCCATACGATAGCCCACACATAAAGAAGACAGTCAAATACAAAACTCTTGACCCATGTACACACGTATTTCACATAGCACATAATCATATAAGCCACGTATCACATATTTCATATAACATATGATTCAGTTTGTCAAAGCATTCGACTCGGTATGTTTAAAACTGAAATCGGGTCAAAAATATAATTTATCATTCTATAATCGGCTCAGAATGATTCATAAAATAAGAGAACTTTCAAAACACAAGAATTTATGTCTCGAAAGTATTTTTAATGAAAGCAGAATACTTTTCTGAGTCTATACGCGTCCGTTTCGTTTTAATCGGATGAACGGTTTATTTTCTACGAATAAAATAAGAATAAATAGGAATAAATCAATTAATAATAATATTAATTGATTTTTAAATACAAAAGTATAATTTTCAAAAGCTTAAAAATGATTTTTTGGAATTATTTGAATTAATTATAAATAATTGTATTTTATCTAACTATTTATAAATAAAATTAATTGATTAAATGAATTAACCAATTAATTATATCTATAAATAATCAATTAAAACAAATTATAAATAATTAAAACAAATATGGATTTTTGAAAATAATAAAAGAAATAATTTTTGGAATTCAAAATAATTAAGTAAATAAATTTTTAGAATTTAAAATACTAAGTAAATAATTTTTAAAATTAAAATAATTGATTTTTTAGAAATTAGAAAATGAATTTTGAAATAAAAGTAAAAAGAAATTAGCATAAACAGGTTTTTGTGTATCAGTTTTTCAGAATGGGGATCAAACGGGGGCACAAGGGAAGGGAGGCGCCGGAGTTCCTATGAACTCGCCGGAAAATCTGGGAATCCTAGATTCCGGTGGTCGGCTCGGAATCCGGCCGAGTTCTAGCAACGCCATACTAACTGGATTTCGCATGCTTTCAGTTCATTTTCAAAGCCAAATCGTACCAAAACACTCCCTCTCTCCCCTAGCAAACTCATTTTATCCTAAATCATTGGGAAACCATTTTCCTGTCAGAAGGAACGAAGAACTCCGATGACTCGTCGGAAAGCTTCGATTAACCGCCAAAATCAAAGCTCAGATCATTTAAAAACAGTCCCCATGATCAAAATCAACCCAATCAACATCAATAATCTATAATATCAAAAAATAAAAGCAATAAAGCTAAGAATTCCGCCATAACATTTGGGGATCAAATAATCGAAATAAACATGTAAATCGATTGTAAACAAGTTCAGGAATCTATTTAAATGACCAGAATCAACCAACAATCACTGGAAATCAAAAACGATTTCAACATCAAGAACATAAAAATCGAATTTTCACAATACTTCACCTCAGATTCTGAAATTGGTATCAATATAAAGGTCTTGTCACGAGGATGATTTTGATTACTAGAACACTCGATTTGGTTCCCTGAATCGATCAAAATCAGTGATCAAAGTTTCTGCAGAGATTTTCACCCCCAAAACTAAGTTCTTGAATTTTTTTAAAAATAAAGTGAAAATAAAAATAAAATAAATAATGTAATCTGCTATTTATATTATCTGGAAAATAAATACCCAAAAATCAAATAAGGGTGTTTTTATCTCTTATTTAAAATAATTAGGCTCAAAAATAATAATTACGGGGAATATTTAAAAGCAATAAAATATAGAATTTATGTCAAAATTCCCAAAAATTGTGAATAATTCAAAAATGAAAAAATGATGGTTATTTAAAATACGTATAATTCTATAAAAATAAAAACATGAATTTTGTGGGCTTTAACGTCCCGGTGGGGTCCCGCTCCGTTGATTTTTGAAAAACCAAAACGTTACCTAAATTAACAGGAAACCCCGAAAATATATAAAATACATTCAAATACACATAAAGCGAGATAAAATGAGTACCTCAATAAAGACGCAAATAAACACGTGTCCAGATTGTGGATCAATTCATATAAATGCATTTTAAACACGTAGCGAATATCCGAAAAATACTCTGGTCCTTACAGGACCACACACAACTCTTTCACATGCTAATTCATGGCCAGACACACTTTTAAATAATATTTAACACGTAATAATATAATTAACACGTAACAAAATAGCTGTAAAATATTATTTTAACTGTTTTTAAACTTCACCCTTTACTCGGGTGAACACGGGTAAAATACCAAATAATATTCCTAACACAGATAAAATATTGAGGCGAGTAAAATATTCACTCGATCCTCAAGACGGGAAAATATACTCAGTTTACCTTTCAAATAATATTTTAAAATAATAAAGTGTCTAAATACTTTTACAATACAAAAAGGGATTGACACGAGCTATCAATTAGCACATTAGTCCAATTAAAGACACGAACCCACAAAACAGGAATAAAATGTCCACAATTTATTCCTTCTAGATCAGAAAAGTACATAAACATATTCAAATAATAATAATAATAATTCTGAAAATACGGGATATCACAGAAAAGAAACATATGAAGAAAATGCAGAAGCCATGATAGAAAAATAAAGAGATGATGGGGGGGGAGAGAAGGGGGGGAAGGGAGAGAGAGATGATCCTAGACCTGGGCTCATACCATGTACAAATTATATTTTCTTATCTTTCATTGATGTATAATTTGTATAATATATAGCAGAGTACAAAAATAATTACAGGCCTTATTACAGGAGCTATTGCATGTGAAATAAAATAGTGTAATTACAAAATCAAAACAGATCTTAAACTAAAGCTATATTTGAATTCAAATAAGATCGAGCTTAATTGTTGCTGTGTTTTAAGTGATGTGCCAATTTTGTGAAATTGCTTTAACAGTATGTTTTGATATTATACGTGAATAGATCGTTTCATTTCGAGTCTGTACATATGAATTATATACGTTTTTGTGTTCAATATGAGGCCACCGTATTTCGTAGCCACTGGCCGTGTTCTTCATGATTTCGTCTTGTTGGTAGATATTTTGACCTTGCAAAACTGCTAATAGATTATATATAGCGATGTTTATGGAGTTGTGTTGATTAAATCTTGTTTTCAATCGATATTTGTGTTCGTCGAATTTTTTGACCGGATTAAACGATGTAAGCACCGTTGTTTGTTGATAATAATAGGATTATGTTGTTGCTGTATAGAGAATCATTTTGAGCTCGTGTTTCAGGTTGAACGATGTTGGTATTGGCTTAAACATGACTGTTCGGAATACCAAAATCTCGCCGGATTCTGCAAAGTTTTCGGTGGGCTCATGGTGTTCTTAGTGACCCGTTTCTTGACCCAACAATTCATTTAATGACCCTATTTAACACTATTTTATTCGCCCAATCCCAACCCCAGTTGTACAAATTTGGTTTTGGATTAATTATTTTACAAAAACCTTAAATGTAATAACCCCAAAATTTTTGAACTTTTAATAACCCTTATGAATAGTGTTTTGCTGATTATGCTGAATAAGAAAACTTTCCATGCCACACTATGTAGGGGTTCTTCTATTGTTATTCTGAGATCTTATTAGTACTTTATATGGGATATAAGTGTATGTAAAGATCGTCAGAATCCAAATTCGAACACTTTGCTTTTTCCCAAAAATCCACCAGATACCGAAAGAATTGAGTATAAGGGAACATGATAAAAATGATTTAAATTCAAGGATTATAAGAGGATCATAAAAGGAATATAATGTATTGAGAAAGGTTAAGGGAACCCAAGTAATGAGATCCCGGATATGATCCCTCAAACGATAAACGAGAACGAAGGTTAAGCGAACCGTATAACAGATCAGTGGTCATTAGCCAAGTAATTAGAAGCTAATTAAAGAGGTTAGTGAGGATGATGTCATCAAAGCAATAAGAAGAGGACAAGCATGGGAATATGACATAAGATTGATGACCTAAGCATGACCAAAAGGAAGGAAGTGTGGTTGATTATTAACCACACAATTTTACATGGTTAAAAGGGTAATTAAGCAAAACAAAAACCTAGCAATCAAGCAAAACAAATCACAAATACAAAAACACATCTTGACTTCATTTCAAGCAACAAAGCTCTCGGCTTTTCTTCTTTTTCAAAGAGGAAAATTTCAAAATCCAAGATCCAACCATTGTTAAATTGCAAGGTAATTATCCAAGGTTCCTTATGATTAGTTATGGCTATCCTAGGAGTTTAAGCTCCAAATTCCTTCACAATCTCTTTCCACAAATCATTTAAGAAGAGAGTGAATAGTGTTTTCAAGAAATTTAAATTGTTTGATCTTGTGTTTTTGGTTAGATTAAGCTTTGGTAAGGACTTTTAAGGGTGATTCCAAACTCCTTAGTTACTCTCACTCACCAAGGAAGGTATAATCTCTTAACCTAGCATTGTTATTGAATATTAAGAGCTTATTATGAGTAGGATAGTTCATGAGAAGCATGGTGATTGAATATGTAGATATTAGTTGGTTTTGTGATGTTTTTGAGGTTGTAAATCTTGGTTATTAGTTAATGAACTTAAGAATAGTTTTAGTTCATGTTTGAGATTAATATAAATTGGAAAACTTGAGGTGTTGGGGCTGTTGTAGTGATGTATGGATGGAGTTTGGTTGTATGGTTGAATTGTGGTTGGTTTGTGATTGATTTGGAGTAGAATAAAAATTGGTAATCGCGTAAACATAGCCGTCGTAATGTCCGATTTACTTTAGACTGTTTTTGTTCTTAACATCAGGACCCAAGAACTCACTGTTAGGTTTCGACCACTGCCATGATTAGATAGTTCATGTTACGAGTTTCGTTTTGATATGTGGTTCGTTTGAATCCGATGTACGGTTTAGGAGAAACGACCGTTTTAAGTAACGGCGTTTCGCGAACGAACCATTACCCCTCGCCTTACTTTGAAACATTGGTTAAAGACCTTAAATGACTAATTGGAGTATGAAACATTTATGTAAAGTGTATTAGGCAGTTAGTAAGGCACTCGCGAAAGAATCGCCTTAAAACTCTTAATGGTTAATTTATTAAAAATGGTGGAGCCGAGGGTACTCGAGCGACTTAAGAGAATCATTAAGCGCAAAATGAGCGTTAGAGTCTAATTGGTTAAAGTATAGATTCTTAAGCGACTTTGGTTTAATTCCAACTTATATGTGGTTTATAGGTTACCAGACTCATCCCAGGACTTTTACCACCCCCGGTCGATCAGGCAAGTTTTCTACCCGTTATACTGTTGTTGTGATGTATACATATGTATATGCATTATCTTGTGATAGATGCATGGTGGTTAATTTAGCAAATCTTGCGATATATTGGAGCATGTGATATGGTATATATGCATGTCTGTTTCGTAATCTTGATATATATTGTTGATTCAATTGCTTATAAGTTGCATAATACCTATGCTAGAGATAAGCAGTAATTGCGTATACCCTTAGTATAGGGGACCCAAAGGTGAACATTTTCTAAAACCGGGAGTCGATGTTCCCGAGTATATTATATATAGATATAGTTTTCAAAACTATGAATCGAATAAGGTTTATTCGATAACTTTATTTTATTAATGAATATTATTTAAATATTCATTCGAGGACTTATGACTCCGTCTATTTTATTAATGAATATTATTTTGAATATTCATTCGAGGACTTATGACTCCGTCTATTTTATTAATGAATATTATTTTGAATATTCATTCGAGGACTTATGACTCCGTCTATTTTATTAATGAATGTTATTATTTGAATATTCATTCGAGGACTTATGACTCCGATTATTTACTAATTATTATTCTTTATTTTATTAAAGAATAATGTGTCGATAATCAAACTCACTTTTGATTATTCAAATAAAGATAGTACTTTCGTATAAGTATATATTTGGTTATTTAATATTCATTTCAAGTATAAGTTTTAAAACTTCTACTTCAATTATTTTTATAAAGATTATTCTTTATCGGAATATTATTTAAATAATAATATTCAGAAATTTTCTAATATATTGGGACTGATTTATTTTATTAAATCAGCATCACTCCAAACATTCTTAAAAATGTTTTCGAGTCTTCAAAATGATTTTAAAGGTTAGGGTGGATCCCAAAGCTCATTTTTATATTTAAGATCCTCCTTTCGAAGGGGATTTAAATACTCGCTCAAAACCTGAGGGATCCGGCTCTGTGGTGTATTTTATATTCGCAACAAGGTTGCTATTCTGATAAAAGAATTTTTGATTACTTACCCAACACTCGGGAAGTAAAATTCTTGGAACAAGTTAATCCATTAACAGGCACCGCCTGGGAAATATCGGTGAGTTTTCCTTTCCAACTAGATACGACTTCTTGGTGGAGCCGTATCAACAAGTTTCTACTTGGGGAAAGGGGGGACAAGCTTTACGTTTTAGAGTCATGGATTTCATCTGAACTAGGAGTGGCGCAAGTGGTCGCGTGGCGCCGGCCCAGCCTTATTATATTGGCCCAAATGGCCTGGAAGTTCCGTTAAGACGGTCCATTCCTTAGGAGTCCAGTGTTCGGTTGACAAGTAAATCCGACAGGTTCTCCTCTACATGTAGAAAATGGTGGGGTTGCACTACTACGACTGATCATCGTAAGTGGTCTTCCTGGCGCGGCAAACTCCCGTAATGAGTTCATCATCCAATTGGATATTTATGCAACACTACCCAGAGCATTTCGATAGAAAGGCTACGGTTGGGCGATTGTTGAGTGTTGGCAGGGTCGAGTTTTCAAAATGATGCTTGCATCAAATGAAGTATCTCGTAACTTCATTTTATTTTGATGATATTTTAAAGATTGATTCTATACAAGTTTTGTCTTGTAGCTTAATCTATGGGATGAACTATTTATACATTGAACGGTGGTAGTTCAAGTAGTATTCAGAAAAGATATAAGTATATTGGAGTATCTTGTAATTTCATCTTTTAAACTTATATCTAGTAAATGATTATCTTGTGCATGTCAAAGATTTTCAGAAAAATGTTGAGACAATGTTAGATATATGAGATCACCTTACAATGATATTTTTATACAGTTATAAACTGGAACTCTGTGTACATTATACATGTCAGAGGATTTCAAAGATTGTGAAAAGTATATATGTATATATATACCGAATATTTTGCGACTTGGCCGCGTTAAGATATCAGCTTGGTTTATTTCTTCTTGACCAAGACTTTCATGAGTACTATGAGAATGCTCATATATTGTTAATTATTATACATATTATTTCGGTGGGCTTGTTGCTCACCCTTGCTTTCTTCTTTCATCACACAACAACAGATAGAAAAGATGAACAGGACCAAGCTTCCAATTCACAAGCGGTTAGGAAACGTTCCGCAGTTTTCTGGAAGCGTTGATGCCGCTATAGCTGAGGTAGAAATTACCAATAGGCTAGACTTTCAACTTCTGATGTACCAGACTTATGTATCTATATGAATTGTAATAATGGAAAAGAGATGTAAATTTATTCAGAAACCCTTTTAAGGTGTAACGGTTTATAATTATGGAATAAAATGACTTGTGTTATTTTTGGTATTCATCTCTGAGACTATAACTTGTGGTGTGTGTGTGTATATTGTGGGGTCACAGTACTCAGTAATTGATTGACTGTTAAGATTAAGTATTGATAAGGGAAATGGAACTCGTGACAACCCGAATCCCCGACCCCATATTTGGGGGTGTTACATTAAAAATCCTAATTTGAATTCTAAAATTTATTTAGTAAATTGTTTCTAATAATTAACTAATTCCTTTGAAATCCAGAAATCACATTCCTTTATTTGAATTTAATTTAATTGGTTTTAATATATTTTAGGTAATTATATAAATAATTTAATTAGTTTATTAATTATTTTAAATAATTAATTTTATTAATAAATGGTTAAATAAAATATTATTAATCATAATTGAGTTAAATAAATTTCTAAAAAATTATTTTGAGCTTTTAAAAAATATTTGAAAATTTTGAATGATCAACTAATATAATTATTAATTAAATTATTCGTATTTTATTGATATTAAATAGAACAGTTGTCCGTTTTAAACGAAACGAACGCCTCTAGACTAAAAAAATTATTTTTCTTTTGTTCAAAATACTTTCGATAGATAAATTCTTTTGTATCGAAAGGTCGCTCATTTTTATAAATTTTGTTGAGTCAGATAAATTATATAAAAATCGTATTCGTGACCGATTTTAGTTTTAAAAATATTGAACTATATTTTTGATCATCTGATCTATGTTACATTCGTACATGCTATGTGGAGTATGTGTAATCTGTTTAACTGTTTTAAATACGTTGTTTAGATATAAACGATCGGGTAGACGTTAGAAGTTGAGACGTATAGTTACGCCGACTGAGTTTTGTTCGGTTTATTAAAATAGTACTTTTGTTTTTAGAATTGAGTGGCCAGAAGTTTCGGTCAGGTGTTGGGAAAACCTAGAAAAAGGGTTGTGCATACGAGGCAGGTATTTCTATTTATTTTTTACTTGATATTTTGGCAATTACATTTCAAAATTATTTTTAGTATAAATTTCATTGTAATACGGATTGAGATACAGTTCTAGTAATTATTCTTCTAGATTCCAGATTCATATATTATTTTTAAACATAGGTTCCTTTGTTGTTTGTTGAACAGTGAGATACACTATTTTTAGAAAAGTTGATTTTGTGGATAATCTTGATAAATATGAATAGTACTTATTGTGTTATAAGAATTCCTTTATATAGAATTCTTATATTCTGGATTGGATAATTGCGTAAAAGGCCGTGCTGCCGGTCCAGCGTATGCATATATTTACAAATACTATAATATAGGTTATAGGTCAATGTGTTGTATTTGTTTTGGGTACCCCTTATTTTTGAATATGCTACGACATATCGGTGTTGTTTCGCGACTGACCATCGGTGGCAATACAGCGTCTTTATGGCTTCAATATAATTTATTGATAATCATTAAAGAATGAATGAAAGTTTAGTTTTTAATTCTTTAATAAAAGTTGGCTATAGATTGTGATCAAGTTTCTTTTACTTATTATGGACTATACTATTGAGCTTCTTTCAGTTATTTACAAGCTTTATGATCAAGATTCCTTTTGCTATTTCATATCGATTTCCTGTTATATTTCTATTGTTGCTTGTTTACGATATTATATATCTACTGAGCATTTCATTGGCTCGTATGTTGGTGAGACTGCGTAGCTGTATGGACAGTATACGTGATAATTCAACACTAGAACATGACAGCTTAATAATATTACGACTACACAAGAAATCAGAAGAAATAAAGACAAGGCAAATATAAAGAATCAAAATATTAGAAGAATGCTTGAAATCTGTTTACAGGTCACTGTAAGAAGTTCATTAATATGTTCATGCCTCGGTGAAGAATAAAGTTTAAAGACTTTCGGGATTTTAGAAATGTTGAAAATTCAGTGTACAAGTGCCACATGAAGATTTCAGTGTATCAACATTGATTGAAGATAGACAGTGTACGAACCATAGGAATATGAAGAATTAAAGAAATGGTAAAAGACAGAGGTTAAAAAAGACAGCCGCAGTCTTGAAGTTATACTCACAGAAAGAAGTTCATTTATATGTTCAAGCGTCAGTGAAGAACATTGAATGAAATATTCAAGATTGTGGCAACAATGAAGACGTTGTCTAAGTACCATAAAGGATTCCAGTAAAAGTACATTTATTTATTGACAGTCAGTATTCGAAGTGATGAAGTTGTTGCAAACTTAACAATGTAATCAAGAATATAGCGCGAAAACGTGAATTGAAGCTAGTCGTGTGTGAACCAGACCAATTGCACTAGGCGTGAGTGGTTTGTGAAAGAAATCTAAGTATTATCATTAGGAATACTGTTAAGTGATGATTCGTATTTGGATATGCAAGATATATGGTTTATACGAAGACTCAGAGAGAAGACTTTAAGACGGGACATTTTAAGGGTTACATTGTTCTGGAGAAACTAAGTCAAAGTGATCATTACCTTGTAGTAGGAGTCACTGAAATCATTTTATTACTTTGAAGGAGTAAGAACATTGAAGTACAACTCATAAACTAAGTATCAGAATTGGTCTTGACCTAGTAAGAGTAACAAGGAAGAAGCTAGAACATATTCTAACTCCAAGTGTGCTTATTTGCTTCCCTAGTCGGTAGTGAGAAGTTGGATGAATATTTTCTAAGGCAAATTCTCCTCCTAGCCACATGGGTCGCAAGTAAGAGCTATACTAGGGAGATGGGTCTCAACTTAGGATTTTTCTTAAGGCAACTCACACTCCTAGGCAGTACTTGGTCGCAACTTAGCTCTCCCAAAGAGAACAAGTCGCCAGTAAGCTCCTTAGAGCATAAAGAGTCGCCAGTTACAATATTCGAGGGATAAGGGTCGTAACTCAGGGTCCAAGGGGGAGTTCCAGTCGTAGCATAGAATAAAAAATCAAAAGGAAAAGCTCCCTAGCAGCCTATGATCGCAACTCACATGTTTCTTGAAGAAACTAAGTGATATTCCACTCCTAGCAGTCGCAAGTAAGGAAATGAAGTCCCTGGAACAAGTATTTCTCAACCACACTTTATTGATTACATTCAATTGATTTATGTGGTAAACAAATGGCCACGTATTTCAATTGAATATAAAGTCTACACTCAAGCAGCAGATCAGTCTAACAATAAAGTTTGTATTGTTCTGCTTATCTTCTTCTAAAAAACGAGAGCTGATAAAACAAGCAGCAAAGATTTACACAGAAGGCACGTTGAATATCCGTTAAACTTCTCACTGGAGATACATTATAATGCCCGAATTAACTCTTGTATATTCATAAGGGCATTATAATCGTTATCCGACAATTAAATCCTTGGGCATACAAAAATCTAGATCATTGTATAGGATTTAATTTGTATATCTTTGTAGAAGTAAGAACATTGTTGTTCTTGAATTGTAACTGGTTAATTTATTTACCGGAGTGTAGCAACACCCACTAGGATTTATATATGAATATATACTTTCCCGAACACATTGTGTTCCTCATTTAATGTCCTAAACACTATTCACCTCAAAAACACGAAACTACTAACCAAACACTAAATTCTATATCAGCAAATGATTCGAAAGATTTTTTTAATTTAGCGAGTATCGTATTCAACCCCCCTTCTACGATACTTTGGGACCTAACATCGTACATATTTTATTACTCTGATTCTTCAGGTTTACTAGAGCAAGATTTTTATCCTCCACCCTAGGAAAGGTTTTGAACCAAGATCGTCAGAAAATCTTTAGTTTTGGTGTGCTTGTACAGCTAGAAGGTTTGAGATGTTTAAACTAGTATAATAGTATGTTATAATAAATTCTGAATTAGTTTGTAAAATTAAATAGACTTTTGAATTATAATAACTTATGGTTATTATAATATTGTGTTTCGGTTAGTGACTCTCAAATTTAGACCCTGAATTTGGAGGGCGTCACAGTTACTTTTATAGAAAATGTTAGATATATTTGATAATGTCATGGCTAATATGATTTATGTTTAGTTTTCAGATCTTACTTAAACAGGATAAATTAGTACTTACTGGAAGTCAGGACTTAAGGATATCAGTACTTATATTATCAGGAGATAATCATCAGAAGATGGATATCAGAACTTAAGTGCTGAAGGACGTTCAGATAAGGACAATAGCTGATTAAATGAAAGAATATCGAGATAAACATAAGAAGAGATATGCATGAAGAAGGAGTTCCATGAAGAATGGAATACTTGGAAGAAAAGATATCTGATTGATATATTTTAGGAAGCAAAATTAAATTCCATATCAATTAGCGATTATCTTGTAACTGTGTAGTATATAAACACAGACATAGGGTTTACACTATAAGTGTTATCATATTCGAAGAGATTATTGTTAGTAACCCTAGCAGCTCTCGTGATACTTGTTCATCACTGAGAGGTAACAGTTCTATACTATAACAGAGTTTATTGTTTCAATAAAGTTTGTTTTCTGTTACTTGAGTTATTAAAGTTCGATTTGATTGTACTTTACACTGTATTCACCCCCTCTACAGTGTGTGTGACCTAACAAGTGGTATCAGAGCCTATCTGTTAACACACATACAGTTAAAGATCCAAACACAATCATGTCTGACACAGAAACTCCAACTAAGCCTACCAAAACTGAAGAACCTCCGAAGACACAAATTCAAAGTCGATATGAAACCATCAGAGTTCCCATACTGAGACCATCTGAATATGCCATATGGAAGGTGAGGATGACCATGTTTCTGGAAGCTACAGATCCAGAATATCTTGATAGAATCAAGGAAGGGCCTCATAAACCAACCAAGCTCGCTGTTGCAGTTGCAGGTGAAGCAGCAAAGACCGTACCAAAGGAGAAGAGTGATTATACTGCTGAAGATATCGCATCAATTGCTAAGGATGCTAAGGTACGACACTTACTGCATAGTGCCATTGATAATGTAATGTCAAATAGGGTAATTAACTGCAAGACTGCTAAGGAGATATGGGATGCTCTGGAAACAAGGTGTCAGGGAACTGATACAATTAAGAAGAACAGGAAGACAACACTCACTCAAGAGTATGAACACTTTGACTTAAAGGCTAATGAGTCATTGACTGATTTATATGATAGATTTGTCAAACTCTTGAATGATCTGTCACTGGTTAATAAGGAGTATGATCTTGAAGATTCAAACCTTAAATTCCTGTTAGCTCTTCCTGAATGTTGGGATTTAAAGGCAACAACAATAAGAGACAACTACAATCTTGATGAAACAACTCTTGATGAAATTTATGGAATGCTCAAGACTCATGAACTTGAGATGGAACAAAGAAGTAAGAGGAAAGGAGGAAAGTCAAGGACAGTTGCTCTTAAGGCTGAAGAAGAATCCCCCAATGCAGCTACCTCAAGAAAAGACAAGGGTAAAGCTCTTTTCACAAAGTCTGATACTGAGTCATCAAGTTCTGAAAGTGATGATGACTCAGATTCTGAAAGCTTGCCTGAGACTGATGCTGATGAGGAGATGATGAAGCTGTGTGCTCTTATGGTGAAAGGGATCACAAAGATTGCATACAGGAAGTTCAGGAAGGGAAAGAAGTTTTCCAGGTTAGGCACAAGTTCTGATAAGAAGAATTTCAGAAGATCTGAAGGCAGAGGAGAAAAGTCTGATAGAGGAGATTATACCAATGTCAAATGCTATAACTGTGGTGAGAAAGGCGACATATCTCCTAACTGCAAGAAAGTAAAGGGTGACAAAGGCAAGGCTCTTGTCACAAAGCAGAAACGCTGGACAGACACCTCAGACTCTGAAAGTGAGGAGAACTATGCGTTGATGGCAAATGCTGATAAAGAAAGTGCTGAGAGCAGTTCTGAAGCTGCTGAAACAAAGGTACCTCAGACTACTTATGCTTTTCATACTGATGATATTAATGAGTTGAGAAGATATCTTAAAACCATGTTTGTTAGTTATAGAGATCAAACTTTAACATGTGAAAGATTAACTTCTGAAAATCTTGCTTTTAAGAAAAGAAATGATTTCTTAGAAAAAGAGTTAGTTATGTTCCATCAAACTCAGAAGGATAGAGATGATGCTTTTTATGTTAGGGATGAAGTGCTAAAAATGAATGAATCTCTAAAAACTGAGTTAGAAAAGGAAAGAGAGATAATCAGGACTTGGACTAACTCTGGCAGAATAACTCAAAATTTGCTAAGTAGTGAAAATTGGAAAGAGGGCTTAGGTTATGGAGAGGATAAGAATGATAAAGGAACTGTAGAAATTAAGCATGTTGTTAAGCAAAAGCCAAAGTTAAAACTTGTTAAGTTTGTAACTGTAAAGTCTGATAATGATAAATAAGAAGTTATAGAGGGATTAACTTCTGACAAACTAAAACAGGAAAATACAGCTGAAGTAAACATAGGCTTAATGACTAAGAAGCAGCTTAACCATAAGCTGAAAGATGTTAAGAATGCAAACAAGGTAAAATCACCTAGGAAAAATAGGAATGGAAAGGAAGGTGTAAATAAAAGCAATGATTATAAATCTGTTCCTGATGCTCCTAGGAAAACATGTCATAACTGTGGAAGTTCTAACCATCTGGCCTTTTTTTGCAGGAAGAATAAGAACATAAACTCCTTACCTTCAAAATCAGGAGTTAAAAGTCAGTCTGTTAGATATAAACCACAAAATCCTTGTTTTCATTGTGATAGTTTATGGCATTCCATTTATACTTGTAAGGAATATCATAGTTTGTACTATGATTATTATCAATTAAAACCTTCTTTGAAGAAAGTTTCCATTGTTCCTTCTAAGTGTAAATTCTGATTCAAAGTCTAATAGTGTAAGTTCTGATAAGAAAAATGTTAACATAAACTCTGATGCTAAATCCGCTGCAAATGTTAACAAACTTGATAAGGCCAAAGGATCCAAGCAAGTCTGGATCCTTAAAACTAATCATTAGTGGTCTTTGTGATTGCAGGGCAACAGGAAAAATATTCTAGTTCTGGACAGTGGATGTTCAGGACATATGACTGGAAATAAAGCCCTGCTATCAGACTTTGTGGAGAAAGCTGGCCCAAGTGTTTCTTATGGAGATGGCAACATTGGAAAAACATTTTGATATGGCAATATCAATCTTGGGAATGTCATCATTAAAGAAGTAGCTCTGGTCTCAGGACTTAAACATAATCTGCTGAGTATAAGTCAAATCTGTGACAGAGGTTATCATGTTGATTTCTTTGAAGAACACTGTGAAGTTGTGAGTAAATCCAAAGGCAAAGTTGTTCTAAAAGGATACAGGCGTGGTAACATTTATGAAGCTAAGCTTTCAATAAGTACTGATGGTTGCCATCTCCATAAGAAACACTAGTTCTGGACAGTGGATGTTCAGGACATATGACTGGAAATAAAGCCCTGCTATCAGACTTTGTGGAGAAAGCTGGCCCAAGTGTTTCTTATGGAGATGGCAATATTGGAAAAACATTGGGATATGGCAATATCAATCTTGGGAATGTCATCATTAAAGAAGTAGCTCTGGTCTCATGACTTAAACATAATCTGCTGAGTATAAGTCAAATCTGTGATAGAGGTTATCATGTTGATTTCTTTGAAGAACACTGTGAAGTTGTGAGTAAATCCAAAGGCAAAGTTGTTCTAAAAGGATACAGGCGTGGTAACATTTATGAAGCTAAGCTTTCAACAAGTACTGATGGTTCTGCAATCTGTCTGATGAGTAGAGCATCAATTGAAGAAAGCTGGAATTGGCAAAAGAAACTCTCTCATTTAAATTTCAACAATATAAATGAACTAGTCAAGAAAGATCTTGTGAGAGGACTGCCAAAGTCAGTATTTGCTCCTGATGGCCTTTGTGATTCTTGTCAGAAGGCCAAACAAAGAAAATCTTCATTCAAGAGCAAGACTGAATCATCAATTCTTGAGCCTTATCATCTACTACATGTTGATCTATTTGGTCCAGTGAATGTCATGTTTATTGCAAAGAAGAAATATGCATTGGTCATAGTGGATGAGTTCACCAGATACACATGGGTGTATTTCTTGCACATAAAAAGTGAAACTGCATCTATCTTGATTGATCATGTCAAATATCTGGATAAATTGGTCAAAGATTCTGTGAAAATCATAAGGAGTGATAATGGCACTGAGTTCAAGAATTTGAGAATGGAAGAGTTCTGCAAAAATCATGGAATTAAGCAGGAATTCTCTGCTCCTGGAACTCCACAGCAAAATGGAGTTGTTGAAAGGAAGAATAGAACTCTCATTGAAGTTGCACGTACAATGCTTGAAGAAGCAAAGCTTCCAACCTACTTCTGGGCTGAAGCTGTGCAGACTGCTTGTTTTACTCAAAATGCAACACTCATTAACAAGCAAGGAAAAATACCATATGAAATGGTGAGTAAAAAGAAGCCAAATCTGAAAAACTTTCATGTATTTGGATGTAAGTGTTTTGTTCTCAAGACTCATCCTGAACAACTATCCAAATTTGATCTAAAAGCTGATGAAGGAATCTTTGTTGGATATCCACTTTCCACAAAAGCCTTCAGAGTCTATAATTTGAGAACAAGAGTGTTCATGGAATCTATCAATGTCTCTTTTGATGACAAGAAGATTACTGGTCTTGAAGATTTTATTGACCATGATCAGCTGAGATTTGAAAATGAAGACTCAAATTCTGATACTGAAAATCCTGACAGTCCAAGTCCTGATACTGTAAACTCTGATGGATTAAACTCTGATGTTATTGAAATTGTGGTAACTATGCCAAAGGAAGATGCACCTATGCAGGGGGAGCATACTCAAAATCTTACCACATCTCAAGAAGCATCAGAACATACATCTGGCTCTTCAAGTTCTGATTCGTCAAGTTCTGATAAGCCAAATTCTGATAGTGCTGAAAATCTAAATTCTGAAGAATCCAACTCAGAGAGCATAGTTTCAGGGGGAGCATCAGAAAGTGAAATTGAAGACAACATGGATCATGGGGGAGCATCCAGTTCTAGAGAAAACCTTCCATCTGCAAGAAAGTGGACTAAATCACATACACCTGATTTGATAATTGGAAATCCTGATGCAGGTGTTAGAACTAGAACAGGTACTTCAAACGAATGTCTTTAAAATTCTTTTCTCTCTCAGACTGAGCCAATGAAAGTGGAAGAAGCTCTTCAAGATGCTGATTGGGTGCAAGCAATGCAGGAAGAGTTAAATGAATTTGAAAGAAAGAAAGTCTGGACCCTAGTGCCAAGACCAAAGAATAGATTTGTTGTTGGTACAAAGTAGGTGTTCAGAAATAAAACTGACAGTGATGGCATAATTACAAGGAATAAGGCAAGGCTGGTTGCAAAAGGATATTCTCAACAAGAGGGAATTGAATATGATGAAACATTTGCACCAGTTGCTAGGTTAGAAGCCATAAGGATATTTTTGGCTTATGTTGCTCACAAAAAGTTTACTGTCTCTCAAATGGATGTGAAAAGTGCTTTTCTCAATGGAGAATTGGAGGAAGAAGTATATGTTGAACAACCCCCAGGCTTTGTAGATTGCAAACATCCAGATTATGTCTACAGGCTTGATAAAGCACTTTATGGACTTAAGCAAGCTCCTAGAGCATGGTATGAGACTTTAGCTCAGTTTCTTCTGGAAAGTGGATTCAACAGAGGAACAATAGACGAAACACTGTTCTACCTCAACCATGGAAAGGACTTACTTCTGGTCCAGATTTATGTTGATGATATCATTTTTGGGTCTACAAATGACAGACTTTGCAAGAAGTTTGCCAAACTGATGCAGTCAAGGTATCAGATGAGTATGATGGGGGAACTTAGCTATTTTCTTGGCCTTCAAGTCAAGCAAAATGAAGAAGGCACTTTTATTTTTCAAACTAAGTACACCAGAAACTTGCTGAAGAAATTTGGAATGCAAGATTGTTCAAGTGCATCCACTCCCATGGCCACTGCAACAAAACTGGATAAGGATACTGGTAAATCAGTAGATATTACTGATTACAGAGGTATGATTGGCTCTCTACTCTATCTAACTGCTAGTAGACCTGATATCATGTATGCTACCTGTCTTTGTGCAAGATTTCAAGCAGATCCAAGAGAACCTCACTTAACAGCTGTGAAAAGAATTTTTAAATATCTTAAGGGAACAGCTGATCTGGGATTATGGTATCCCAGAAAATCAGATTTTAAACTAATAGGTTACTCAGATGCAGATTTTGCAGGTTGCAAAATTGACAGGAAAAGCACAAGTGGAAGCTGCCAATTTCTTGGAGGCAGATTGGTTTCTTGGTTTAGCAAGAAACAAAAGTCAATTTCCACATCAAATGCAGAAGCAGAATATATTGCTGCAGGAAGTTGTTGTGCACAGATTCTTTGGATGAAGAATCGGTTACTGGATTATGGGTTAACATATTTCAAAATCCCTATTTACTGTGATAATCAAAGTGCTATTGTTATGACATGTAATCCAGTTCAACACTCTATGACAAAGCACATCAGCATCAGGTACCACTTCATCAGGGAACATGTAGATGAAGGTACATTGGAGTTGCACTTTGTTCTAATAGATCAACAACTAGCAGATATCTTCACAAAACCATTGTGTGAAGCTACCTTTACAAGATTGGTAAATGAACTTGGAATGGTTTCAGGTTCGTTCTCTAAATCTGCTTAGTTTTGTTCTGTTGCATCAGACTTTATGATCAGTATTTACAGAATTTAATCTCTTTGTATATTCTGTGCTTAATTGAAAAATGTGTTTAAGTACTGACTGTTGTCAGATATATGTTTCTAAACTCTGATAAGTGATATGTCTGTTTAAGTAACTATTCGATCCTATGAGGATAACTGTGCTAGATGCTGAACTAGTAGTCTTCAATAAACAAAGGATCCCATGTAAGAAGTAATTATTTCTGTGGAAATCTATTGACACAAGCAAATTCTGATAATTGAGCTTAGTTGAGTTTACTTTGTATATCTTATTACTAAGTCACAAACTAGAATAATGCTACTCATCTGTTAAGTTCTGATGCTAGTAAATCTGTTGAATGTACTAAGTGCTGATAAACCTCACTTATCAAAAGAAAAAAAATGAAACAAGGATTAAAAATCAGGTACTCCTTTGAGATCTAGAGTAAAAATGTGGAAGGGAAGACCCAAGTGCATTGCTGGTATTAAGTAATATGCATCAGAAAAGCAAATAACATATTTTCTTGGTGACTTTTCACACTCTATGATTACTGGAGAAATACTCTGATAATAGCATAAATTCTGATAAGCAGTCGTGACTCACTTACACTGAGAAGCCACTGTAAAAAGGAATTTAAAAAGATGCACAAAATTAGCACACAATAGTTGAGGTGGACTCAAGAATGAACTCATTCATCAGTAGGTTTCAGGATAATGACAGCTCCTTAGCAAAGTTTTAGTTATGCCTTATTTCTAAGATGTACTTAAGTGAATCAGACTTTACTCTTTGTCTGATATTTAGCTTAATGCACACACTAATCACTCCATATGAATGATGAAAATCACTGTGGTGATCTATGTTGTTTTAGATGAACAGTCATTGTGTCACATTGCACACATTCTGAGGACAAGTTCTGATTACATATTCTGATGATTAAGTTCTGAAGAATATAAATCAGAATTTGTGAGAAGACTTACTAAGATAGGCATTTCCTTTTCGAGTTAAGAAATTATGTTCTGATGACTGGTAAGTTCTGATATAAGTCTAAGTTCTGATATTAACGTATGATTCTTTACTTGACTTATTTGTGGATAATATTTCTAGCCATGTGTTGATAATATTTGTAAACCAAGTAGTTAAATTTCACATCATATAGTAGCATATTAAAATATTGACTATACTTGTAAAATACAAATTTTGAAGTGATAATAACATAATGTTTTTAAAAATGAAACCAATTATCATAGCTAATTTTTGTCAAAGTACACCAACTTATAAGATTTTTCTAATTATATAACATGATAACGATCTGTACGAGCCACACCACCACAAATATAAATTTGTTATCATATTTTATATCATTATTCTAACATTCAACCACTACTCGAAAGTTCATTTATAGGTTGAATAATAAATCTTGTGTGCCCATATGTATTTGAAGTATTAATTTGCCTTTTTGTGTTCTCGATAAATTCTGTGGGAACTGGGAAATATTAAAGACGGGACCGTGAATATGAATTTTCTGTTAGGCTTAACTCTGTAACATATTAAATTAGTCACTTTAAAATTTAAAGACGTTATAGGAAGGTTTTGCATCTTATATATAAGTACTAGTGTAAAAGTCCGTGTGAGGTACGAGTCTTCATATATATTGAAATATTATCTTGAACGAGTTTTTATGTATATAAAAATAATTTTTGAATATGATAAATGATTATTTTAAATTTTCACTGATTTATTTTACTTTTTTTTTCTTTTCATACATACTATTAGAGCGGTATTAAATAACTTTAGTGGTGAGAGCTTATTTTTTATCGTACAGTTCAATTTTAACTTACCTCGACAATTTTGAGATCAGATATTTATTGAAAGTTATATGATCCTAATTAATAAAAAAATTAAAACTATATCATTATAACAAAAACATTTGAAATTGTTTGTAGGGATATGGATCGGGTCACTTCGGGGTCGGAGATTACTATCTCCGCTTCTGATCCCCGAACACAATTTGAATCCGAAACTGTCATTCTTTTCATTAGTGATCTCCGTCAAAACGGGGATTCCCACGGGGATGCGAGGAATAATTGAAAATAATAAATTTATATTTTAGTATATTTTTTAAATAAAAAATAATTTACTAATTCGCAATATAGAAAAACATTGATAATATGCCATATTTTTAATAATGTAAAGTGAGTGAAACAATTTGGAAGTGAATATGAGATTAGTGAAACAAATATGAGGTTGTGTTATTTTTAAAATTTTATAATAAAACTACAAAAGTTAAATAAAAAGGAGGCACATAAATTACTATAAACCAATATTTTAATTACTCAAAAATTAAAGTAATAAAAACGAATTTGATAAAAAGAGAGGATGTGCCTTATCTAATAAAAATTTTAAAATTAACTCAATAAGTGATGTAGTACAATGGTAATGATATGTTCGAGGATGAGGTTTTAGTTTCGATTCTTAGTAGATTCAATACTATTCCTAATTTTAACAAAAAATATATGAGAATGATATTTTTATAATTTTCCAACATAAAAAGGTAAAATTGTAATTTGGCTGACATTAAAATAACTTAATTTGCCCCTAGTTCGCTTTTTATATATAAAAAGAGAAGAGATTATAATACGTAATTATAAAATATACGATAGATTTAGTGTTGGATATGAGTTTCAATTTAGGTACACGAAAATACACGAAATTACACGAGGTAAATATATTTATAAATTAATATATATAACACATGCATATATTTATGTATATAATATAAATATAAATATTTACAAGTTTTTATAGAATATTATGTAAAAATATATATATTTAAACGTACACTCTCCATATTTCATTAAATAATACATTAAAATAGTTTTTTTATATATTATATGTATATATATTATATTAATTTTTTATTTAATATACACGAAAAGTACACGGAAAGTACACGACACGATTCGAATCGGATATGGGTTTCACTTATGGGTACATGGAATTATTTTGGGTCGGATATTAATTTCATATTTACATACACGAAACACGAAATTACACGACACGACCCGATTACGCGCTCTAACAGTAATTAACCGAAGAAGAAAATGTACTGAAGTATAAGTTTTTTTCTCAAAAGTGCATGCTCGCAGAAAACATTTCAACGGAGCTAAGAAGACGAAACAGTTGCTACTAAAATTTGAATGATTATATTTATGGGTACCTAGGCTATTGTAATGGTCCATAAATGTTTGAGCGGGAGCTTGTCACGTACGTAGGCTTTCACTTTCCTGGCCCCATACGTGCGAGAGTATTATATATCCCAGCCCCAGGTGACCCCATAAAATACGGGAGGTGATGGCCAGTATATTTGGTGGAGTGAAAGAATGAGTTTATGCGAACAACATAACAGACACAAAACACTCTCTCTCTCTCTCTTTACCATACTCCCATCCTGAATAGTGAATGTGTCTGTATGACTGTAAGTAATCAGAGCTGCATGGACAGAGAAAATGTGAGTGTCTGATATGATCCATCAAATCAACTGATTTTCAATCAATTCTGCACTCTCTCTCTCAAGATAAATACATATATGCAGAGCTCCGAGTGCAGTGATATGAAATTTATTGACTGCATGAATCAAATCTGAACAAAAAATATACTTATAAATAACTGGTAGCTAGCAAGAAGTTAAGAACTTCAAGTCTTTCAGTCCCTTGGATGTTCATACAAATCTATACTGCAGTCTGCACTCTGCAGAAGATCAATTCAAGACCCTGAAAAGATAATCAATCTTCACCTCCTGGTAAATGCATAGAAAACCATGTTCCTCCACTCTCTTGTATATATATAATATATAATATTGCCTAAATTTGTTGGATGTAATGATTAGTTAAAATATAAACAATAATTTTTTTATATAAGTCCAATAACATTGACAACAAATATTGCCTATGTCTTTCTCTAAATAGAGATTGATTAAATATAGTTATTATCAATATATAATAACATTTCTAACAGTGTTAGATAATTAACTAATTTAATTGATTGACAATAACAAGGAAATGTTACGGTATATGCCACAATAGTGTTATACATAATAATCCATAACTAAAATCATAGCTAAGAAGAAATTTGGTTGAACAAATATAGCAAAATAGTATGATTATTTAAAATTTAATTAAGGAAAATAATTTGTTAGAGTTTTTATCCGTAGGATGGCTAATAATTGTATTTTCAATTTATGTAATTAATTAGAAAAAAAGATATAACTGAATAACAAACACGCCTTATACTTAAAGGAAACCATTTTTCCCGCAGGTTTATACAAGGAACTTGACTCGCTCGCAGCAAGTTGGAATGAAGGTATAAAAATGTGGCCGCGCGTATTATTAAAAATGATTTCAAAATAAAGTTTGGAAAGTGTAGAGTGCATGCAAATATGATAAATGTAAGTATTATAAAAGGAAAAGGGAAAAGTACTTTAAGATAAAGAAGTTTCTAGGCGATGACGTCATTGTATTGGTACCCCACAGGGGATTAACCTTAGGTTTTAGGGTGTGTAGGGGTACAGAATTACTGTTGCCATGTTTTTGTGAGGTCACTTTGAGATAGCTCACGCATCTTCTTCAGAAAAACACTCCAAACGTAATAAATGGCTAGGTTCTGAACATTTCACTAGCTTTTGCAATTTGCACCTGGTAAAATTAAGAAAGCTGCTAAATAATTACGCAGACTCGCAGTCGCACAGGTTTAGATTAGGACTCTTTTATATTTATATGTTGATCTTGACAAAAGTGTCCCTCTCCCTCCTGTACCGACCATTAATTGATTTTTTTTTTAAATAAACAACTTAATATCTTACTTAAAATAAATAATTTTATATGTAAGTATCTTATTTTCTGAATATTAAATTATATAAATATTTCAAAACATATATTTTAAAATTAAAATTAAAATAAGTTAAAAAAGTACGTCGTTACTAAGTTTTAACATCAGCTTTATAAATTGTAAATTTGACTTATAAATTGGATCGACAAACACACATTGATAAGCTGTTGCGGGTTTATAAGATACTAGAATAAATCTCATGCAATGCACGGATTCCTGTTATTATTTAAATTTTTTATTTATCCCGTCATATTATAATTTTAAAATATTTATATAAATATATAATTATTATAAATTTAAAATAAAAATAATAGAATAACTTGTGGTCGTAATTTAGTAGGATAAATAGACTATGTCCAGTATTTTAAAAATTTAGTAGTTTAACGGATACATAGCACTATTAATTTTTTTTACTAATAGGATAAGTTGTGGTCGTAGTTTAGTATTATAAGTAGTCTAACTTTATTAGTTTAATAGTTTAGTACTTTAACAGTTTAGCGGATTTATAACACTATTTATTTACTTTTTTAATAATTAAAATTAGAGAATAACAGTTGAATCAAATTATACCACATTCCGGTTATTATGGTATAAAGTATATATAGGTAACTTATAAGTAGGAATACAAGTGTCTATTTGAGAAATATTAAAATAAGTACTTAATTACTTAAAATGAATAAATGGCTTAAAAGTGATAAATAAATTAACACTTATAAGTTATATAAGTGTTTGAATAATTTTACTTATAAGTCAGAATATGTTTTACTTAAATGAATTAAATTAAATTAATTAATATATTTTAATGATATATCTATATTAATTAATTAATTAAATTGTGTAATTTTATAATAGTATCCTGTAATTATTTATAATTTATATTGTTAATAAAAGGAAAATATCATATGAAGACACTAAAAGCATTGCGTAGATTATTAGCTAAAGTGATAAATGAAAATATAAATAGCCCAATATTGAGAATAAAATTGTGGTAAAGCCTAAAACACACAGAAGGGACGTGTAAATGACTAAATGTGGAAAATTGGACGTGTAAATGGCACGGTTTATACGCATCACGGCATCAGTCATGTTGATGCCAAAATTTAAGTAAATGTAAAAATAATGAACAAGCGCTAGGTAGCTTACATGTAGGGTATGGCATGAATAAATAATAAACTCAAATCAATCTATCAAAATCGAAAGAGGTGGATTGAAGAGACAAGCTGAAATGAAATTCGGGCTTGGGAATATTTTTGACCCACGGACATCAGATGGACTGGTTACCTAGTGGCTTTTCTTCATAAGCTTCTCATTTCTGTTTTGTTATGGTAAAACTTAGTAGTATTATCAAACAAACGTATTTTTTTCGCTATAATATTTGATTTACCAAGGAGAGTAGTGTAGAAAGCGAAAATTGGAGTTAGTTGGTTAAGGCACCATTCATTAATTATTTAATAATTGAGAATTAATCATAATGATTATTCAAAAGTAATATATATATATATATATATATTTGGATATTATTATTTTATTATTTTGATTATACATATATAATTATAATATATATATGTATACAATAATTATATACATATACACAATAAATTTGAAATATGTAATCTTTTTAAAGTAAATATTATTTTTAAAATCTAAATTATGAATTTAGGTAAAGTTAAGAGAAAAAAATTAAGAAAATTCATTATTTAACTATTTAAAATAGTAATTATGTAAACGAGAATAATATTTTTCTTAATTTTTTAAAATATTATACTTTTTGATTTTTTATCATTGAGGCCGATTTTTGACCGAATAACCCGATTTTTGACCCAATTTTGTAACCTATGAATTTAGATCAATTTGAGAAAAAAAAATAAGAAAGTTCATTATTTAACCATTTAAAATAGTTATTATGTATACGAGAATAACATTTTTCTTAATTTTTATTATAATTTTTATTTTTTTTATCAATAAGGCCGATTTTTGACCTAATAACCCGCTTTTTAACATATTAATTAAATTATTTATAATTTTTGAGCAATTTTCATTTTATCAATTTAATTTTTTACCGACAACGATTAATCGGTGATTAAGCCTGCCGACTTATAGAACAGGGCTAATAAGTAAGCAATTAACAACAAAATTATTCATACTGATAGAGTTAGATTCGTTATCATTTTCATTTTGCTACCTACTTATTTTTTTGGAGACATAGGACGAGATTCGTGAATCGAGAAAGAGGAAGTTCGAAACAATCTACATCAACCCGAATTCATGTTCAAAAAGCTTGATTACAGATCATGATTCGAGTTAATCTCTAACGAATAAATTTTGTCCGGCTAAATCCAAATTAACAAGTCAGCACGAAAGATACCTGTAATAACCGGTTGTCATATAATTGCAGCAACTAACTCAATTTTGCAGATAACTTCGACTAGAAAAAAATAAATGAAATGTAATTTTTTTTTTTGGAAAAATCGTCAATTCTGAAAAATTGAGCAAGCATCTGTGTATATATAGAAAAATATAAACTTTGGTTTAAAAAAATTATCATATCATGATAAAATATTAGCAATCTATTTTCCTTGAACAATATCACATTCACACACTAACGACGCATAATCATGCTTATTATTATTCAACAAAAAGACCAATCAATTTTTACTTTATCATATTTTCCAAAAGTCATATCATCATTTCATGCTTTTTGTTAAGGCATTTTGAGGGTTATATTAATTAGTTAATTTTTCGCTTAAAAGTATTTTAATTTATTTCTAAGCAAAGAGTAATGTCTAATTTATAAGTTATCATCCATATTGAGCATTCAACTTACTTTAAAAAATTACTCCCTCAGTCCCTTCCAATTGTTTACATTTATGAGAAAGTGTCCGGACACGCATTTTAAGGTACATAAAAAGTATAGTTATGTAACTTATTTTTACAATTTTTTTTTTCTGAATAAAAGTTGAATGTTTAAATTTTTATTCAGAAAAACAAAATTGTAAAAAAAAATTACAGAACTATACTTTATATGTATCTTAAAATGCGTGTCGGGCACTCTAAAAAATGTAAACAATTGAAAGGGATGGAGGGAAGTAATAAAATAGAATTAAAGTATTGTAAGTGACCTTTAAAGCGTTATTATATATATTCATAACTCAATATTAAGTCAAAATATGAACATATTTTTAACTTTCCTAAATTTAATAATAAGTTATGGAGTAATTTTTAATTGTTAGCATCCTCCAAAATTAATTGTTTAACTCATGCTACTCTACCCTTAAAAACACATAATCGTATTTGTTAATATCACAGAGATGCGACTACTGGGCTTTAATTGATTTAGCAAATAACTTCTGCTGGTCTGGGCTGGGCTGGGCTGATAAGCTTGACACTTAACCAGTAGTTGCCTCCAAAGATTTAGACAGTTAATTAGAGAAAGCTTACAAGAAGTCTGGGGTATGTGACAAACAAAAAGCTTGCAATTCCGGTCCTTACAATTAGCAACAACATAAGAAGAGTTCATGGACCATTTCATTTCCAATAAGTGGAGTTGTTGTGGTAAAGAAGATAGCAAGGGAAATAAAATTGGGACTTGCCATTTTTTTCTAATAAATTTTAGACTCTTTAGCTCGTCCCAAGGAACAATAGCACCAACGTTTTGGTGGCTAGACTTGCCATCTTTAAATGTAATACATCTGTTTAGCAATCTTCTCTGTATAGACTATAAATCACGCTTCTCTACTTAATTCGTAAAGTTACTATTGGTATACAACTTGTAATTCTTTTTTCTTTTTTTACAGGAAAAGAGAGTTGGCAAAATCCACTCAATAAACAACAGGCGAGAAATCACTGTTCATTAAAAAGAACAAATCATTTGGAGGGGAGAAAAATTAGTTAGGAGGAAGCTGACCGCGATAAGCTTGACTCGCAATTTAATGGGCAGCAGCATTACAACGACGAGGCACAAATGAAAAAACAGTGGAAAATTGAGATGTCATAGATTTGATATCATCAACTAAAATAACATAACTTCAAGGAGGTTGAAGATCTAAAGAAAGAGGATCAACCGCTTTTTTACAATCCGATTCAACAATAGCGGAACATAAATATTGATGACTGATGACCAAGCACGCTTCTCGAATGGCGATAAGCTCCGCATGAAGAGGGGAAACAACTTGAACACGACAAGCCAAACCATCAAAAAGCTATCCCACAGGGTCTCTCCCGAGAATACCAATAGTCGCTAAGCCATTTTTAAAAGCTACATCACAATTAAATTTCACCGAATTTGTAGGGGGTCGGATCCACTGCAGTGAATAATTGTCCCTGGAACTTCTAGGCTTTACGCGTGAAGTCTCCAACAGAGATAAAAATTCCATTTGAGCTTGGACACTAGAATTGATGGTTGAAACCGGGCAAACAGGAACATGATCAAAGACAAATTTATTTCTGGTCAACCACACAGACCAACCCACAAAAGGAAAGGTAGAAAGGAATGCAAAATATCCTTTTTTGATTCAAACATCGAAATCATGGAAGATAACCACTGAACAATATAATGTGTTGGCAGGGGAGGTCGAAAAAGGCCTAACGAAGATGAAAACCAAACATGCCGATTCCAATCACAATCCAAAAACATGTGCTCCACACTTTCGACCTTATTATTACAAACTGTGCATAAATGACAGCGAGAACATTTCCTTCTAAAAAGATTTTTCTTTGTTGGCAATGCATTTGAGAAAAACTTCCACAAAAAATGTTTTAACTTTGGCGGAGCAGAGATGGACCATAAAAGCTTCCAAAAGGATTTGCTCGGATTTGAAAAAGAAGAAGATTGCTGATTAGAGGACTCTTTAAGGCGCAAAGCAACATAATAACTAGATTTGACAGTATAGTTACCTCTAGATTCAAAATGCCAGACGAGACGATTATTTGCATCTGTACGTCTAATCGGGATCGAGGAAATCTCTAAAACTGACTGATCAGAGACATTTTCTTTAAGCTTATTTAAATTCCACCTTACGCCTGATATAAAATCCGCTATCGTAGAGTTTACAATGAATGGACCCTTAGCATCATGAACAAAAAATCAGAATTATTCGGAGTCCAACGATCACACCAGAAGCTGATATTCCTGCCATTACCCACTTGCCAACGAAGTCCAGGAAGCAAAATATCTCTGCCTTGGAGCAAACTATTCCAAAGCCAAGAAGCTTTCAGACCTTTTGTAGCACAAAGAAAAGATGTTCTAGGGAAATAAATGCCTTTCAAAATTCTAGCCCAAAAAGAAGAAGGATTAACAAGAAGCCTCCAACCTTTCTTTGCTAACATAGCACGATTAAAAGATTCGAAATCTCTAAACCCTATCCCGCCTTCTGATTTGGGCTTTAAAAGCAAATCCCATTTCCTCCAGTAGATACATTTCTTATCAGGATCACCTCCCCACCAAAATCTTCTAACCGCGACCATAATTTTATTTATCAAACTTTGGGGACGAAGAAAACAGTGCATAGCATATGAGGGAATTGCCTGAACAACTGCTTTTATCAAAATCTCTTTACCTGCTTGCGATAAAAGCTTAATCTTCCAACCTTGTAGCTTTTTTAAAACTTTTTGTAAAATATAAAGCAAAAACCTCTTATTTATTTTTATCCATACTACTAGCCGGAAGACCTAGGTATTTACCTTTCCCAGAAGACTCTGAAATTCCCAAAATATCAATAATCTTATTTTTTAGTTCTGAAGAAAGATTTCGGCTAAACAAAACAAAATATTTATGGTAGTTAATCTTCTGACCAGAAGCTAAACAATAGTCTTGCAGAAGAATATAAATATTTCTAGTTACTGCTTCGCTTGCTTGTAAAAACAACATGGAGTCATCAACAAAGAAAATTGAGAGACTGTCGGACAATCACGAGCCATTTTTATACCAGAAATAAATCCATTCTGAATAGCATTTGAAATGGATCGAGACAACACATCTGCAACAATAAGAAAAAGATAAGGAGATATAGGATCCCCCTGTCTCAAACCTCTTTGAGGTTCTATAATATAAAACAATTCATCATCAATCAAAAATTCAAGAGAAGTAGTTAAAATGCACTGGAAGATCCAAGTTTGCCATTTAGAGGAAACTCCCATTTTATTCATAACCGCAAGAAGAAAGTCTCATTCAACACGATCAAAAGTTTATTTAAATCTAGTTTTAGAGCCATCTCTGAAATTTAGCCTTTTCTTTTATGAACTATATGATGAAAACACTCATGAGCTACCATTATACAATCCTGGATTAGTCTTCCCGGGATTAAAGCTGACTGCTGCGGAGTGATCAGATTTTTCATAATCGGTTTTAACCGATTTGCCAATTTTTAGAAATGATACGATAAACAAAATTGCAGAGACTAATGGGCCTGAATTGACCCAGATCCTCCGGGTTTGGAATTTTAGGAATGAGAACTACATGAATGATATTGAGAGAGGGAGGCATAATATTCGAAGTGAAAAATTTCTTCACAACTGAACTGACTTGAACTCCAACAATGTTCCAGTATTTACGAAAAAAGAATTCAGAAAAACCATCTTTACCCCTGGTGCTTTCAATGGCCCCAGCTGCTTAACAGCTTTCCAAATTTATGTATCAGAAACTTCCTTACATAAACCCGCATTCATATCGTGTGAGATTAATTGAGAAACCAAAGAGATTAAATTAGAAAAATCTCTATCCCTGTCATATTTGAAAAGAGAAGAAAAATGATCTTTAACATGACTTTTTAGCTCTGCTTCTGAAGAAATCCAGCTGCCTTCATTATTACGCAACTTAACAACTCTGTTTCTTCGTTTGTGTTAAGTAGCTGTAAGATGAAATAAACGAGAGTTCGAATCTCCAAAATTTATCCAATTAAGCCTCGCCTTTTGGTGCTAGTACATCTCCTCTCGGATCCATAATTCATCAATATGCTCCAAAAAATTTTGCTGACGCTGCCTGTTAGCATCCGTGGGTGGCTGGTTCTGAAGAATTTGAAGTTGGTTGGACAAATATTTAATGATCACTCTATTATTGCCAAAACATTTTTTTCTCCACGTCATTAGTCCTAAACAACATAACTGCAAATTTGCCATCAATATATCCGAAGACTTTGTGAATTCATCATGTTGCCAGTTGCACCTTATAATATCTCCGCACTGTTATGAACGAGACCACATAGTTTCAAATCTGATTTTTTTTTGACTGGTGGAAGAAATTAAGTTTTTAAGATTAACGGAGTATGGTCACTTCCAATAAGAGGTTCATGAAGAAGCAAACTTTGAGGATATAAATCCATCCAATCAACATTAACAAGTGCACGGTCAATTCTTTCTCTAATATGATGTGCTTCTTCTCGATTATTTGACCAAGTGTATTTGACACCTTTAAAAGGAACTTCCAGAAGATTTGCATTAGATATGAAAGTTTGAAGTTCCTCGATACTTTTAGAAATATGCTGATTTCCACCCATCTTGTCAGCAATTTCCCCAATCAAATTAAAATCTCCAATGATTATCGCAGGAGCATCAATAGAACCAATTATCTGACCAATATTATGCCAAAAACTCCTTCGCTGCTCACGATTATTATGGCCATATATGAAAAAAGCATGTCAGCACAAACGAGAATAATAGAAAGAGATAACTGTTTGAATAAGATTTGACCGACCTGTAGAAACCAAAACATCAACTGAATCTGTCCACCATAAAGTTAGTCCAACAGAAAGACCAACAAGATTAACATAATATGAATATGTCATAAGCGTGGACCTGCGAATTCTTTCAAGTTTATTAACTTTATTTTTAGTTTCCATAAGATGAACAACAATTGGGCGATGAACTCTAATTAGGTCTCTGAGATTGGAAATTGTCCGGGGTCTCCCAACTCCCTGACAATTCCAAGATAACATTAACATGATTCTTGTGATTGTTTATGGGTAGCCACCACACCCTTTAAACTATTACGATGTTCATCTGAATTCAACACCTTCACATCCACTAACGAGGATTCATCTAGGCCTAGCATAGACAAAGGTGTTTGGGAAACTGGTTTCGCACTATGAGGAACCTTTTCCTTTTGGACTTCGAGCATAAGTAGCTGAAAACTTTCGGGGGCTCCTGCATTTTGTCCTTGGAGACAAAGAAGTGCTGATAGTAGATGACGGAAGCAAAAGTTGGCCAGGAATTATCTGACTTTGATAAGGACTTTTTTTAATCTTTTTGTAAGTATAGTCTGGTCCTCCAAATCAGTTTCGGAACCTTTGCGCTTTATTGACAACATAGAAATTTCCCGGTTTAAGTCACCATGATAATCTGAGCAGGAAGATGCATCAGGTAACTCTTTTGAAAGAAAATAACTAGAAATAAGAATTTCAGCGGGCTCAGTAACAAAGTAAATATTCTTGAGATTAGAATCCCTCACTGTAAATTCCTTATCTACAACCTGAACACAGTCCCCTGAAACCTTTGGAACGCCATCTTCCAAAACAGAACTGGATTCCTCACAAATAACAATTTCCTTAGCACAAGAATCAGTAACTGACATTTGAAGAACCCTTTGACTCACATCTTCTTGCATCACATCAGTTTTGGCGCTTTCCTTAGAAACATTATCCGAATTAACTTTTGAAATCTCTGGAGCAACAGTAGCTACAGATGGCTTCCATCTTTTCTTGAGTCATGTTGTTCGTAGCCATGGCCCATAATCACCAGCATTAACATTAACTTCCTTATATTTGCAGCTATCCTCATCATGACCAATTCGACCACAACTATGATAAAAGTTAAATCATCCTTCATATTTAAATTCAATCCATAAAGCTGCTAAACCATCTCTTTCAAGCATAAACCCAGGAACTAAAGGGTTTTTAATGTTAATTTCAACTCAAAAATACAGAAAACTTCTGTTTAATTGAATACCATCACCTATACAATCAGCTTCAATCAACTTACCCAATTTCACAGCTAAAACTTCAACAAAACTTCTATTCATTTTCCTTAAAGGTAAACCATGTGTCTGAACCCAAAATTCAACCGTAGAAAAATCAATTTCAGCAAGAGACATATCCAAATTCCAGGGTATCAAAGACAAAATATTTCCCATAACCGACCATGGACTTTCAGCTATAATTTCAGCTTTATCTTCAACATCCGAGAAATAAAAAAGGAAGAGATTGTGTTCCCATGGATAAACAACAAAAGGATATTTAGTTTTTCATGCTCCCTTGAGAATATTTACCATTCCTTACTTGTTGACTGTACGATTCTCTGAACAAAATTTCCCTATTAAACTAAGCTCCGGTACTTGAGGAACTAGGGTTTGATTTTTATCCATACTAACAGTGTTTCAATAGCTATGCAAATATATAAAACGCGTACATTAATAGAGGGGTGAAGGAGAGTTTACAAAATTAATGATAAAAAACCCACTTAGGAGTAATTAAAGCCATAAGAGGATAAGCTCCCACTAAGAGAGAGAAACTCTTACAGAGAAAAGAACTTAAACAAACAGCTTCCATTGCAACTTGTAATTCTACTCCTACTTATTTATAAATTTCTACATGGATCAAATTTTTAAGATTATTAAATCACTTCTAATTTCTAAGTTTCTTCTTCTATGACATTTGAATCATCATAAGTCCAAATTTATTACTCACAGGCAACTTGCTAATATGCCAATTCATTATTTATTATTTGAATGCAACTTGTCTATATCTATCTATTATTATATATATAATATAGCAACTAGGGGTTCATTGAGATATTTTATTCCTTGTAATATTATTAAAATACCCCTCATAATTAGACATGTTAATAATTTTTCATTTAATATACACATATTAATTACAACTGATGTGAATATATTAATTAGTCTAACTCATTATTACATATATTTATTGCTATTTCATCATTTAAAACAATTTATAACTATATATATAGATTACATCTATCTTAATCTATCTTAAAACTGAACATAATTTTAAAATTTTATTATTTTGAGTAAATATATAAAATATAAAGACTATTTTTAAGAAAAAAAAATAGGTTAGTATATTAAGACTTCAGCGTGAAGAGCACAAATTGTTTTTATATAAAAGGTATAAGGAACTTTTATAAGAAAGCATAGTTGTCATCATACGACCAAAAGTAAACCTACACAAATATCAGATCCAAAGATATACGTGATATAATGCTGAAAGTTTTAAACTGTATATAAATACTTTAATGTATATAAGAAAAATAGTTGAGCAAATTTGTGGGGTAATTAATCTTACAACACATACCCCTCGGAGATTATTAATCTCACAATACGAAAATTTCAGGATGACGAGCACAAATTTTTTTATGCGAATATTATAAGAAACTATTATAAGAAAGCATAATTTTCATCATACGACTGAGATTAAAGGTACATAAATATTAAATCGAAAGATATATGTGATATAATGTTACAAGTTTTGTAATATAATAGATGATGTCAAAGATTACTAGAGCTAACAATGTCATTAGCATCTATGATCTGAGTGAAAGATTAATGAATAGTTATTTTCAGTAATCAGTTAAACTTGGGGCCAACCCTAAGTTAGTTGTATTGTTATCTAAATTTGTATTCTATACTTGTAACACTTAAAGTCTGTAAAAATACAAAGGAGCATATTTGAGTCTTTTTCCTAAAACAGTATCAAGTCTAAGGATTCTATCTGGAAGAAGATCAAGAAGATCACGCCTCAGAAGAATTTTGAAGAAGCTTGGAGTTGAATAAATCTGTTTGGAAAAAAATGTTCTAAGTCAAGATCTCTACAAGTCACAGATTTACTGTTATACATAAGTCATTCGAGAACTCCAGAATGACTTATCGAGAAGTCATTCAAACTCCAGAGAGTACCGACGGATAAGCAATATCCACTCGACGGATGAACTATATATCCACTCGATGGATGAATAACATCTACTTGACGGATGAGCAATATTAGGTCACACACACACACACACTGTAGAGGGGGTGAATACAGTATAAAGTACAATCAAATCGAACTTTAATATCTCAAGTAACAGAAAACAAACTTTATTGAAACAATAAACTCTGTTACAGTATGGAACTGTTACCTCTCAGTGATGAACAAATATCACGAGAGCTGCTAGGGTTACAATGAATAATATTTTCGATAATGATAACACTTATAGTGTAAACCCTATGTCTGTGTTTATATACTACACAGTTACAAGATAATCACTAATTGATATGGAATATAATTCTGCTTCCTAAAATATATCAATCAGATATCTTTTCTTCCAAGTATTCTATTTTTCATAGAATTCCTTCTTCATGCATATCTCTTCTTATGTTTGTCTCGATCTTCTTTCCTTTAATCAGCTATTGTCCTTATCTGAACGTCCTTCAGTACTTAAGTTCTGATATCCATCTTCTAATAATTATATCCTAATAATATAAGTACTGATATCCTTAAGTCCTGACTTCCAGTAAGTACTGATTTATCCTGTTTAAGTAAGATCTGAAAACTAAACATAAATCATATTAGCCATGACATTATCAAATATATCTAACAATCTCCCTCAACTTGTAAATTAGCATAATATACAAGTTTAACAGATATTTGATGATGTCAAAAACATTAAGTACAAATGCATGAGAATTAGACTAGATAACTACAACTTACAGTCCTTAAAGCTTTACCAATATTTAACTTCTGATAACAACTTCAGTCTGTACAAATATCAGAATTTAAGCAGTTGTAGATCTTGACTTGGCTTCATCTTCTGATCTCTCTGATGTCAGGAGTTGTTCTGAGATAGTTCTTCAACAAACATCTCTCAGCATATCTGAGTTCATCAATCATTCTCCTTTTAGCATCTTTAAGCTCTGCAGTATCTTCACCAATTTGAAAGATTGCAGCTCTGAGATCATTAATCCTTGCTTTTCTTATATCCTGATCCAGTCTGATCAAATATGCCTTATCAGACTCAAGATTGAATTCCACAGCCCTGTAACCCAGAAAGGTAGTTATAATCTTAGCAGTGTTGGGCTTCATTTCAACTATATCACCCTTGTGATCTCTGTACTTTGGAACATATGTGCTGTCAGACTTAACATAATAAAGCCTTTTCTTTCTCTGAATCTGATCCTTCAAATAGTTTGCAGCACTTCCTGTCAATTTGTCATTCACTTGAAGTAAGAATAGTACATGCTCCAATTCTTCAAAATACTTCAATGGAATGGCATTTTGCCTTATATGATAAACCCTACCATCTGTCATGAAGTACAACAAGATGTGTTCTTTCAAGTAGGTATGGTAAACCATTTGTACAGATTCCAGTTGATTCAATCTCTCAGGAGTTGCTCCAATACCTGGTTCACTCAAGGAAGTTGGATCATTGGTAGTGTTCTGTATTCTTCTTTCATCTGCACTTCCCAATCCAGTTTTATCTCTTGCTTCCTTTCCAGTAATAACTCTTGCTTCAAAACCACTTGCAGCAGTCTTCAAAGGTCGAGTCTGTTTTGCTTTAGTGAATCCTGGTAGGAGTGTCTTTGATTTATCTTCTAATATCAAGTTAACTTGAGCTATGTCAGAGGTTACTTGCTTCTTCGAAATATCAGAACTTACTGTCTCTTGACTCTGAACAACTTGAGCTATGTCAGAGGTTGTCTTAAGAACTTTTCTTGAAGTCAGAGCAAGATCAGCATCTTTATCAGTAATTTCTTCATTCTCAGGAGGCACATAAACCTTGATAGGTTCACCAACCTTTTCTTTACCCTCGGATCTTGGATCTATCTGCGGTTGTGATTTAGCCAATGTTGCTTCAGTATTTGTCCTTTCTTTTATCACAATGCCTTTGAGTTTTGGAAGTGTCTTTTTACCAGAAGCTTCAGATTTAGATGTGACTTTTTCTGATTTAAGTCTGGCTTCTTCTTCCATTAAACTCTCCAAGTCCATTCCTGGATTTTCCTAAAGAAATAACTGTCTTGACATTTCTTCATCAAGATCTAAAAGTTCATCAGTACTTATCCTTTTACCAGTAGCAGAACTAATTTTTTTTCCAGTATCAGAACTTGTCCTGTGACTTGTGATTTCAGCTTTTCTTGATGAGAAACCTCTACCTTGACTATGACCTCTACCCATTCCAGAGTTTCCCTGGTCATCCCTTTCATCATCCTTCCCCTTCAGTGTCTTATCAGTCTTGCATTTGGACTTAATTACTTTCTCTCCCTTTTTGGCATCAGCAGGTAAAAGAAGAGAGACAAGCAATTCCACTGAGGCTTGGATTTCATCAAGTTGAGATTGCTGAGAAGATTGATTTTTCAGAATATCATCAATCTGAGCTTGTTGTTTCTCTTGAGTCTTCTCAATATAAGCAACTCTGTCAAAGGTAGGTTGGAAGAACTTTTTCTTGTCAATTTTCTGAATTTGTTCCTGTTTGATAAATTCTTCCTGAATCTTGTGTAGCTCTGCATGAATAGTTGAATGGAGACCTTGTAGATGTTTAGTACTCAATGCAGTGACTCTAAGCCGTGTTTTGAAATCATCAGTATTTAACATCTCATCAGCTTTTGTCAAGTGCTCAGCCAGATTCTTTACAGATGGAACACAAGTAATTGAGTTCCATTCCTTAGTCCACTCCTGACCAGCAGGAGTTTCACTCCAAGGCACTGGTGCTTCTCTGGTAACAAACTTCTTAACAAGTTCAGATTTAAGAGCTGTTTGTTGAGGGGCATGTCCTGAAGGACCTGCTTCATCAATATCTGCTTGTAGAGCAGCATCAACAGTTTCTCCAGCATTTGCAGCATCAGAACTTACAGAATCAGCATCTTCTGACAAAACAACAGTATGCGAAGCAATTGAGGCTTCAGCATAATCTTCTAAGTGCTGATCTGGATCCAAGTTCTGATCAACAGCCATATCGTGAAGCTCACCTATATTCTGATCATCAACATCTAGATGCAGAGAATGTGTAGTAGATAATTCTGGAGTTTGAACATCATCAGTAACAGGTGTAGTTGATGGATTAGTTATTGTTGGAGCTTCTAAGTAAAGTACTTCAGGCACAACCAAGTTCTGGATATCAATATCAGCACTTGTGCCTGGGTCAACAGGAGATACAGTCTTAGGAGACACAGATGGTGTGTTGGCCTTATCAGTAGCAGCTTCATTAGTTGGAGTTAATGGAGAAGCAGTAGCTTTAGCAGATTCTGGTTCTTGTAAAATCGGAGATTCCTGATCCCCTTCCTTAGCTGCTGCCTCATCATCTGAAACTGGCCTTTTTGCCCTCTGTTTCTTGTATCTCTTTGAAGATATAGATTCCTTGGGAGTTTCATCAACAGTCATTCTTCTAAGCCTTTTGAGAAGCTTAGATCCCCCAATTCCAGAATCCTTCTGAGAAGTCACTTTCTCAGCTTCTACTATAACATGTTCTGATGTAGAAACCTGTTCCTCACTTTCAGACTCATCTCTCAAAGCAATCCTTCTTCTCTTTTGAGATGTTTGAGGAACAGTCTTTGTCCTCTTTGGCTTGGAGGATGTGGACTTCACAGTAGGTCCTGAGGATGAAGGTTGGGCTGTCTGTGAAGTTGAGAGATATGATTTGAGATAAGTCCTGAGTTTAGGTTGAGTAGTATGAGTAGTATGTTCTGATGAGTGTTGCGGTGTTGGGGAGGTGGTTGGTTGGACATCAGGATAAACAGATATATAGGTATCAGGATCAGCATTTACCAAGATCTTTTTCACAGACTGAGGAATCTATAAAGGTCTAACCACCTTCTTCTTAACATCAGCATTTACTAAATCAGTAATGGCTCGTTGTGCAATTTTGAAAGATGGGGTTAAGTCAGTGGTAGGTTGGGGGTTATCGGCACAACAATGGTTATAAATAAGCTGACAAAATCTAGCAAAGTAGACAACATTCCTATCTTCTGTCATCCTATCCCCAATAAAACCTATCACAACATTTGCAAAATCAAAATGAGTTTGGTTAATGACAGCATACCCGATGTGCTGACTCATGATAGGGACTGCATCAAAGTTGGAACACTTATTCCCAAAAGCTTTAGTGATACAGTCAAAGAAGAAGCTCCACTCCTTTCTGAGATGAGCCCGTTTTAACTGTCCAAGCTTTTCCAAACTCTGCTCATACCCCAAACTAGCCATAAACTCTTTAAGAGCTGATTCCTCCGGGATTGAATAAGTACATCCTTCTGATAGATGTAGGGCCTTGCGAATTATACCAGGAGTTACCCCATATGTAGAATCACCCACTTCAAAAACAATACTAGGAGTACCATTTTGACCACCATTATCAAAGTTTCCAGTCCTCCAAAATGTCAGAACTTGTTGGCTTGAAAAGGTTGAAGGTTGGGTCAATGCATACCCGATTTCACTGTGTGCAAGAAGATCTTGCACAAAATGCAACTCAGATGGAGCTTCAGCATTATCAAGAATTGCAGCATAGTTGTTTGAAACAAATTTAGCTCCATCAATGATCAAATCCTTAGGTGCCATGAAAATAATCGAGATTTAAGAGTGCCTGTTAGGTGTTTGATAAAATATCTATTTGAAAAAAAAACCAACGTCAGGAGATGAAAGAGAGTAAAAGCGTATAGAGAGATAAAGTATAAAAGTGAATAAAAGTTTAAAAAATCCTCTCTCCATCTTACTTATACTTTGTAAAAAAAATGTTACCGTTGGACACCTGTCAGACATGCAGTAATAACGAATAGTTAATGGGCACGGGAAAACAGTAATCATTACTTACCCACTTGCAGTTTTTCAAGGAAAAACCGTTCCACTTACCCAGTTATTCCATTAATCAAGGTAAATCAGTTTTAATTCAAAATTGAAACTATTTCCACTTATTCAATTATTTTTCACTGCAACACCAATATTCTGAAAAAAAATTCGAGTGAGAATGACCAAAATAAATCAGGTGAGCAAGTACTGATAAAGTAAAATCAGAACTTAATTTAAAACAAAATTTATATGGTCATCAGAATATGAATATTTATCAGGATTTAACAATGCATTACAAAATATCTCAGAGACAAGATCTTGAAAAAAAACAAATTTCATTAATATATCAAGAGAATACATTCATGAAATTTAAATTACATCAGAACTTTTTACAAGACTGTCCTAAGCTGCTAAACCTAACGTCAACCGCTAATGTCCTAAGCTAAGAAGCCTGACAAAGCTGATGATGAAGAAGAACAGGAAGAAGAAAATAAATTATTTCGTCTTCCTACTCTCGACAAAGAGAATAGCAAGTCGTATTATTTGCTCCTGCTTTCAAAGGCGACGAAGGTGAAGTTCTCTTCGAACTGCCACCAGATCACGTTTAATAGCCTCTGGAAATTGAATCCAGAGATTGTGAGGGATGTTGGCGATAGGGTATGGAGTTGAAATCCCATTTAAAAAGACATGTACAGTCTCATCGCCATAGTTGTAGAACCAGCCAAATGCAGCCATTTGTGGTGGTAAATGTAAAACGAGAGTGAGTTTGTGATAAAAGAGTTGATGTGTAGGCTGATGTGAAGTGGTTGATTTTATAGGCAAAAGAATGCCAGGAGATGCAAAGAAATTTAATGCTGACAGGTAGAATTAATTCTACCTCGTCTCCCCAGACTTGGAAGAAGGAAAACAGTCATTGGAAGTGTAAGTCAGGGTTAATGCGCACAACTAACAAGTAAAAAAAATTACTGTACGGGTATGTGAACCACTATCCCGAATGATATTGACTGTTAATATTCTACCCAAACATAGTCTGATTTAAACTGAAACTGTTTTTAGATTTTATACACAAATAAGTCAAGTAAAGAATCAGGATTTAATATCAGAACTTAGACTTATGTCAGAACTTAACAATTACCAGAACATAATTTCTTAACTCGAAAAATGAATGCCTATCTTAGTAAGTCCTCACACAAATTCTGATTTAGATTCTTCAGAACTTAATCATCAGAACATGCAATCAGAACTTGTCCTCAGAGTTTGTGCAACATGACACAGAAACTGTTTATCTAAAATAACATAGATCACCACAGTAAGTTTCATCATTCATACAGAGTGTTTAGTGTGTGCATAAGCTAAATATCAGACAAAGAGTAAAGTCTGATTCACTTCAGTACATCTTAGAAATAAGGCATAACTAAAACTTTACTAAAAACCTGTCATTATTCTGAAACCTACTATTGAATGAGTTCATGCTTGAGTCCACCTCAACTATTTTGTGCTAATTTTGTGCATCTTTTTAAATTCCATTTTACAGTGGCTTCTCAGTGTAAGTGAGTCACGACTGCTTATCAGAATTTATGCTATTATCAGAGTATTTCTCCAGTAATCATAGAGTGTGAAAAGTCACCAAGAAAATATTTTGCTTTTCTGATGCATATTTACTTAATACCAGCAATGCACTTGGGTCGTTCCTTCCACATTTTTACTCTAGATCTCAAAGGAGTACCTGAATTTTAATCCCTGAATCTTTTCTTTTTCTTTTGATAAGAGAGGTTTATCAGCACTTAGTACATTCAACAGATTTACTAGCGTCAGAACTTAACAGATGAGAAGCATTATTCTAGTTTGTGACTTAGTAATAAGATAGACAAAGTAAACTCAACTAAGCTCAATTATCAGAATTTTCTTGTGTCAATAGATTTCCACAGAAATAATTACTTCTTACATGGGATCCTTTGTTTATTAAAGACTACTAGTTCATCATCTAGCACAATTATCCTCATAGGATCG
This sequence comes from Apium graveolens, assembly GCF_009905375.1. Classification (NCBI taxonomy): domain Eukaryota; kingdom Viridiplantae; phylum Streptophyta; class Magnoliopsida; order Apiales; family Apiaceae; genus Apium; species Apium graveolens. The sequence goes on from NC_133657.1 coordinate 164,378,713, forward strand.
ACTAGTTACTTAAACAGACATATCACTTATCAGAGTTTAGAAACATATATCAGACAACAGTCAGTACTTAAACAAATTTTCAATTAAGCACAGAATACACAAAGAGAGTAATTTCTGTAAATACTGATCATAAAGTCTGATGCATCAGAACAAAACTAAGCAGATTTAGAGAAAAAACATGAAACCATTCCAAGTTCATTTACCAATCTTGTAAAAGTAGCTTCACACAGTGGTTTTGTGAAGATATCTGCTAGTTGTTGATCTGTTGGAACAAAGTGCAATTCCACTGTACCTTCATCCATATGTTCCCTTATGAAGTGGTACCTAATGCTGATGTGCTTTGTCATTGAGTGTTGAACTGGATTACCTGTTATAGCAATAGCACTTTGATTATCACAGTAAATAAGGATTTTGAAATATGTTAACCCATAATCCAGTAACTGATTCTTCATCCAAAGAATCTGTTCACAACAGCTTTCTGCAGCAATGTACTCTGCTTCTGCAGTTGATGTGGAAATTGACTTTTGTTTCTTGCTAAACCAAGAAACCAATCTGCCTCCAAGAAATTGGCAGCTTCCACTTGTGCTTTTCCTGTCAATTTTGTAACCTGCAAAATCTGTATCTGAGTAACCTATTAGTTTAAAATCTGATTCTCTGGGATACCACAATCTCAGATCAGCTGTTCCTTTAAGATACCTGAATTTTTTTTTCACAGCTGTTAAGTGAGGTTCTCTTGGATCTGCTTGAAATCTTGCACAAAGACAGGTAGCATACATGATATCAGGTCTACTAGCAGTTAGATAGAGTAGAGAGCCAATCATACCTCTATAATCAGTAATATCTACTGATTTACCAGTATCCTTGTCCAGTTTTGTTGCAGTGGCCATGAGAGTGGATGCACTTGAACAATCTTGCATTCCAAATTTCTTCAGCAAGTTTCTGGTGTACTTAGTTTGACAAATAAAAGTGCCTTCTTCATTCTGCTTGACTTGAAGGCCCAGAAAATAGCTAAGTTCCCCCATCATACTCATCTGATACCTTGACTGCATCAGTTTGGCAAACTTCTTGCAAAGTCTGTCATTTGTAGAACAAAAATGATATCATCAACATAAATCTGGACCAGAAGTAAGTCCTTTCCATGATTGAGGTAGAATAGTGTTTTGTCTATAGTTCCTCTGTTAAATTCACTTTCCAGAAGAAACTGAGCTAATGTCTCATAGCATGCTCTAGGAGCTTGCTTAAGTCCATAAAGTGCTTTATCAAGCCTGTAGACATAATCTGGATATTTGGAATCTACAAAGCCTGGAGGTTGTTCAACATATACTTCTTCCTCCAATTCTCCATTGAGAAAAACACTTTTCACATCCATTTGAAAGACAGTAAACTTTTTGTGAGCACCATAAGCCAAAAATATCCTTATGGCTTCTAACCTAGCAACTGGTGCAAATGTTTCATCATAATCAATTCCCTCCTGTTGAGAATATCCTTTTGCAAACAGTCTTGCCTTATTCCTTGTAAGTATGCCATCACTATCAATTTTGTTTCTGAATACCCACTTTGTACCAACAACAGATCTATTCTTTGGTCTTGGCACTAGGGTCCAGACTTTGTTTCTTTCAAATTCATTTAACTCTTCTTGCATTGCTTGCACCCAATCAGCATCTTAAAGAGCTTCTTCCACTTTCTTTGGCTCAGTCTGAGAAAGAAAAGAATTATAAAGACATTCGTTTGAAGAACCTGTTCTAGTTCTGACACCTGCATCAGGATTTCCAATTATCAAATCAGGTGTATGTGATTTAGTCCACTTTCTTGCAGATGGAAGGTTTTCTCTAGAACTGGATGCTCCCCCATGATCCATGCTGTCTTCATTTTCATTTTCTGATGCTCCCCCTGAAACTATGCTCTCTGAGTTGGATTCTTCAGAATTTGGATTTTCAGAACTATCAGAACTTGGCTTATCAAAACTTGACGAATCAGAACTTGAAGAGCCAGTTGTATGTTCTGATGCTTCTTGAGATGTGGTAAGATCTTGAGTATGCCCCCCTGCATAGGTGCATCTTCCTTTGGCGTAGTCACCACAGTTTCAATAACGTCAGAGTTTAATCCATCAGAGTTTGCAGTATCAGGACTTATATTGTCAGGATTTTCAGTATCAAAATTTGAGTCTTCATTTTCAAATCTCAGCTGATCATGATCAATAAAATCTTCAAGTCTAGTAATCTTCTTATCATCAAAAGAGACCTTGATAGATTCCATGACCACTCTTGTTCTCAAGTTATAGACTCTGAAGGCTTTTGTGGAAAGTGGATATCCAACAAAGATTCCTTCATCAGCTTTTAGATCAAATTTGGATAGCTGTTCAGGATGAGTCTTAAGAATAAAATACTTGCATCCAAATACATGAAAATACTTCAGATTTGGCTTCTTTTTCTTCACCATCTCATATGGTGTCTTTCCTTGCTTGTTAATGAGTGTTGCATTTTGAGTAAAACAAGCAGTCTGCACAGCTTCAGCCCAGAAATAGGTTGGAAACTTTGCTTCTTCAAGCATTGTACGTGCAACTTCAATGAGAGTTCTATTCTTCCTTTCAACAACTCCATTTTGATGTGGAGTTCCAGGAGCAAAGTATTCCTGCTTAATTCCATGGTTTTTGCAGAACTCTTCCATTATCAAATTCTTGAACTCAGTGTCATTATCACTCCTTATGGTTTTCACAGAGTCTTTGACCAATTTATCCAGTTGTTTGACATGATCAATCAAGATAGATGCAGTTTCACTTTTTGTGTGCAAGAAATACACCCATGTGTATCTGGTGAACTCATCCACTATGACCATAGCATATTTCTTCTTTACAATAGACATGACATTTACTGGACCAAATAGATCAACATGTAGTAGGTGATAAGGCTCAAGAATTGATGATTCAGTGTTGCTCTTGAATGAGGATTTTCTTTATTTAGCCTTCTGACAAGAATCACAAAGGCCATCAGGAGCAAATACTGACTTTGGCAGTCCTCTCACAAGATCTTTCTTGACTAATTCATTTATATTGTTGAAATTTAAATGAGAGAGTTTCTTGTGCCAATTCCAGCTTTCTTCAATTGATGCTCTACTCAACAGACAGATTGCAGAACCATCAGTACTTGTTGAAAGCTTGGCTTCATAAATGTTACCACGCCTGTATCCTTTCAGAATAACTTTGCCTTTAGATTTACTCACAACTTCACAGTGTTCTTCAAAGAAATCAATATGATAACCTCTGTCACAGATTTGACTTATACTCATCAGATTGTGTTTAAGTCCTGAGACCAGAGCTACTTCTTAAATGATGACATTCCCAAGATTGATATTGCCATATCCCAATATTTTTCCAATGTTGCCATCTCCATAAGAAACACTTGAGCCAGCTTTCTCCACAAAGTCTGATAGCAGGGCTTTATTTCCAGTCATATGTCCTGAACATCCACTGTCCAGAACCAGGATGTTTTTCCTGTTGCCCTGCAATCACAAAGACCACTAATGATTAGTTTTAAGGACCCAGACTTGCTTGGATCCTTTGGCCTTATCAAGTTTGTTAACATTTGCAGCGGATTTAGCATCAGAGTTTATGTTAACATTTTTCTTATCAGAACTTACACTATCAGACTTTGAATCAGAATTTACACTAGAAGGAACAATGGAAAATTTCTTTAAAGAAGGTTTTATTTGATAATAATCATAGTACAAACTATGATATTCCTTACATGTATAAATGGAATGCCATAAACTACCACAATGAAAACAAGGATTTTATGGCCTATATCTAACAGACTGACTCTTAATTCTTGACTTTGAAGGTAAGGAGTTTATGTTCTTATTTTTCCTGCAAAAAGAGGCCAGATGGTTAGAACTTCCACAGTTATGACACGTTTTCCTAGGAGCTTTAGGAACAGGCTTATTATCATTGCTTTTATTCACACCTTCCTTTCCATTCCTATTTTTCCTAGGTGATTTTACCATGTTTGCATTCTTAACATCTTTCAGCTTATGCTTAAGATGCTTCTTAGTCATTAAACCTATGTTTACTTCAGCAGTCTTTTCCTGTTTAAGTTTGTCAGAAGTTAATCCCTCTTTAACTTCTGATTTCTCATTATCAGACTTTACAGTTACAAACTTAACAAGTTTTAACTTTGACTTTTGCTTAACAACATGCTTAATTTCTACAGTTCCTTTATCATTCTTATCCTCTCCATAACCTAAGCCCTCTTTCCAATTTTCACTACTTAGCAAATTTTGAGTTGTTCTGCCAGAGTTAGTCCAAGTCCTGATAATCTCTCTTTCCTTTTCTAACTCAGTTTTTAGAGATTCATTCATTTTTAGCACTTCATCCCTAACATAAAAAGCATCATCTCTATCCTTCTGAGTTTGATGGAACATAACTAACTCTTTTTCTAAGAAATCATTTCTTTTCTTAAAAGCAAGATTTTCAGAAGTTAATCTTTCACATGTTAAAGTTTGATCTCTATAACTAACAAACATGGTTTTAAGATATCTTCTCAACTCATTAATATCATCAGTATGAAAAGCATAAGTAGTCTGAGGTACCTTTGATTCAGCAGCTTCAGAATTGCTTTCAGCACTTGCTTTATCAGCATTTGCCATCAAAGCATAATTCTCCTCACTTTCAGAGTCTGAGGTGTCTGTCCAGCTTTTCTTCTTTGTGACAAGAGCCTTGCCTTTGTCACCCTTCACTTTCTTGCAATCAGGAGATATGAGGCCTTTCTCACCACAGTTATAGTATTTGACATTGGTATAATCTCCTCTATCAGACTTTCCTCCTCTGCCCTCAGATCTTCTGAAATTCTTCTTATCAGAACTTGTGTCTTTCCTGGAAAACTTCTTTCCCGTCCTGAACTTCCTGTATGCAATCTTTGTGATTTCTTTCACCATAAGAGCACACAGCTTCATCATCTCCTCATTAACATCTGTCTCAGGCAAGCTTTCAGAATCTGAGTCATCATCACTTTCAGAACTTGATGACTCAGTATCAGACTTTGTGAAAAGAGCTTTACCCTTGTCTTTCCTTGAGGTAGCTGCCTTGGGGGATTCTTCTTCAGCCTTAAGAGCAACTGTCCTTGACTTTCCTCCTTTCCTCTTGCTTCTTTGTTCCATCTCAAGTTCATGAGTCTTGAGCATTCCATAAATTTCATCAAGAGTTGTTTCATCAAGATTGTAGTTGTCTCTTATTATTGTTGCCTTCAAATCCCAGCATTCAGGAAGAGCTAACAGGAATTTAAGGTTTGTATCTTCAAGATCATACTCCTTATTAACCAGTGACAAATCATTCAAGAGTTTGACAAATCTATCATATAAATCAGTCAATGACTCATTAGGCTTTGAGTCAAAGTGTTCATACTCTTGAATGAGTATTGTCTTCCTGTTCTTCTTAATTGTATCAGTTCCCTGACACCTTGTTTCCAGAGCATCTCATATCTCCTTTGCAGTCTTGCAGTTAATTACCCTGTTTGACATTACATTATCAATGGCACTATGCAGTAAGTGTCGTACCTTGGCATCCATAGCAATTGATGCGATATCTTCAGCAGTGTAATCACTCTTCTCCTTTGGTACAGTCTTTGCTGCTTCATCTGCAACTGCAACAGCGAGCTTGGTTGGTTTGTGAGGTCCTTCCTTGATTCTATCAAGATATTCTGGATCTGTAGCTTCCAGTAACATGGTCATCCTCACCTTCCATATGACATATTCAGATGGTCTCAATATGGGAACTCTGATGGTTTCATACCGACTTTGAATTTATGTTTTTGGAGGTTCTTCAGTTTTGGTGGGCTTAGTTGGAGTTTCTGTGTCAGACATGATTGTGTTTGGATCTTAAACTGTTTGTGCGTTAACAGATAGGCTCTGATACCACTTGTTAGGTCACACACACACTGTAGAGGGGGTGAATACAGTGTAAAGTACAATCAAATCGAACTTTAATATCTCAAGTAACAGAAAACAAACTTTATTGAAATAATAAACTCTGTTACAGTATGGAACTGTTCCTCTCAGTGATGAACAAATATCACGAGAGCTGCTAGGGTTACAATGAATAATATTTTCGATAATGATAACACTTATAGTGTAAACCCTATGTCTGTGTTTATATACTACACAGTTACAAGATAATCACTAATTGATATGGAATATAATTCTGCTTCCTAAAATATATCAATCAGATATCTTTTCTTCCAAGTATTCTATTCTTCATAGAATTCCTTCTTCATGCATATCTCTTCTTATGTTTGTATCGATCTTCTTTCCTTTAATCAGTTGTTGTCCTTATCTGAACGTCCTTCAGTACTTAAGTTCTGATATCCATCTTCTGATAATTATCTCCTGATAATATAAGTACTGATATCCTTAAGTCCTGACTTCCAGTAAGTACTGATTTATCATGTTTAAGTAAGATCTGAAAACTAAACATAAATCATATTAGCCATGACATTATCAAATATATCTAACAAGCAATATCTACTCGACGGATAAGTTATACATCTACTCGACGGATGAGCAATATCTACTCAACGGATAAGCAATATCCACCGGGAGTAGAGAAGTCAGGAAAGCTACTCGAGAACTCAAAAAGATATCGACAAGTCATTCTTTCACTAGAGAACTCAGAGTTATTGACAAGTCTATATCCATTCGAGAACTCAGAGATATCTACAAGTCAAGTGAAGTTATAAAGACTAGAGATCTCGATGAGCCGAAGACCTCTACAAGCCAAACTCATTATGGAGTACTAGAGATCTGGATAAGCCTTTGTACTTATCGAGATATCAAGTTTTCAAATGAATCAAACTGGAGATCTCGAATTACAGTCTCAAAGTACAGAATTGCAGATCAGTTTAATATCCAAGATAAACAATCAATAAACAATCCAACAACTGGATTGACAAGTCTACAAAAAGCAGCTTGAAGTGTGTGCAAGATCAATTGCAAAGATTAACTGACAGAGGAAGACTAAAGTAAACACGGGATACTAAAGATATGCTAAGCCAAGAATGGAAGATTTGCTTTTCTATAAATAGAAATGAAGTGATAGTTTAGAAAAGCTAATAGCATATTTATTATCCACTGTGTAAACCAGCAGTTGACTATGTTATAAAGTTAACACTGGTCCTCTAGTTAGATGTAACAATTTAGATCAAAATTCTTGTAACACTCTCGAGAAGAAGCTGAGCTCTTTAACTTCGAAGAGCTTAGAAATTTTGTAGCAAAGCATCTTAATTTTTAAAACAAAAATTAAGTGAGCTTTGAAGATCCGTGTTCTTTATTTTGTGCAAGTTTAATTTCTGCATGAGCACTTTTCTATACAAGATTTAATTCACTTTGTTCAACCATTTTCTTTCAAGAAAAGCCTAAAATCAGAGAAACAGATTCACTCCCCCATCTGTGTGTGATTCATTACCTAACAAGTTTTTAAACATATTTATACATAACAAATATCGAACTTTCATGTATATAAGAAAACAGTCCAGGAAATTTGTAGGATTATTAATCGTACGACACAAACTCCTCGAAGATAATTAATCTCACAATACATATTTTCGTCAAGATCAATAATAATGTAACTTATTTATCACACAGTTTATTCGTATTTTAAATAAACACGTGCCTTACACGGGTTAAAGAGCTAGTTCTACCTAAATAATGGAATAGAAACTGAACATATGTACGTGACATATATCACTCTCTTATTAAATTAATTAAATTAGGTATATGTTTTTTCTACTTTAAAATAATATACATGTCTTTCTCTCTTTAAAAATTACTACTTACATTGCAATCTTCCATACTATTTGTTAAAAATAAAAACTCTTTCACCCCTAATCATATTTACTATTTAATTATTAGGTGCGTACATTACACCCATTTAATTCTGATATTAATAATTTATCGGGATTAATATACGTGCACGGATAACTAGACACAGTCACTTAAAATTAAATAATTAATTAATTCTCATGTGCCCTTAGGCACATGTTAGCCAATTTAACATGGTCGAGGATATACCATCACCTCCTACCATATATTCTAGTGATTTACACAAGAGGAATTTGAAAGGCAAGGCTGAAATTGATTGGCGTGATAAGCATAAGGGGCACATTGTTTTGTGGAATAACCGCTTCCAATCTGCCAACCTTATTGGTAATATAGGTCTCGATATAACTAATGGTTATGTTGACTAGTATGCCAATATCACTTGTTCATATCATACACTTATTGCTGCTGCACAATCACATGTGGTAATTATAATTTAGTATCATGTGTGTTTTAGGTGCTTTTGTACTAACTGCCTTTAACTAATGCATTTTGTTTTTTTTTTAATTTCAGTTTAATATACTTAATCATATATCCTCTATTTCCAGTGGTGTGGTAAGTGGAGATTACAACACTATTGATGTTCTTGCTAAACATGGAAGACGAGTATTAGAGTCTCAGCATAGTCGTGGGCTTCGTTAAAATTTTCTAGCTGATGACTCACTTATCGATAAAGAACATGTAAAGGTGAAATCGAGAAGGGTAGGTCATAAAGGAGGTCGTGGAGGAGTTAATGCTCAAAAAATGTAGAATTCAAACTGATGACGAGAGAAATGAAAATATAAATGATGCCGGAAGTTTTCATTTGAAATAGAAACCAGCAAGTATCGAGCATCATGTGGAGGATCGTGAGGTGTATAATAGAGGTATTTATCCTACACCTATATCGTGGTTTTCCAACTTTGATTTAATACTGGATTGGTCACAATCACGTGAAGAAATTACTTATGTTTATCCTACACCACTTTCTTCGCTAACTACTTCAAACATGTTATCTGAAGACTTTCGAACAGTAGTACGAGATGATCAATAAATAACAAGAATGCTCACAGATCAGAAAGAAGACAATCGAGAAGAGATCCCATCAGAAAGAAATCAATATGTATCTAATGAAGTCTACATCTTACGTAGAGCGCCAAAGCTTGGGGCCATCAAACCAGTGCCCGTGCATCCCTCTTTCAGCTTATTGTGCTCTGAATATTTTCAACCATTAGTACATGAGGAACAAGCAATTGAACTACCCTCGTCTATTGATAATGAACAACACATGCATGCACTTATCACGGCTGATGGTTATGCTGACTAGTATGCCAATATCACTTGTTCATATCATACACGTATTGCTGCTGCACAATCACATGTGATAATTATAATTTAGTATCATGTGTTTTAGGTGCTTTTGTACTAACTGACTTTAACCAATGTATTTTGTTTTATTTTAATTCAGTTTAATATACCTAATCATATATCCTCTATTTTCAGTGGTGTGGTAAGTGGAGATTACAACACTATTGATGTTCTTGCTAAACAGGGAAGACGGGTATTAGAGTCTCAGCATAGTCAGTGGGCTTCGTTAAGATTTTCCTGCTGATGACTCTTTTATCGATAAAGAACATGTAAAGGTGAAACTAAGAAGGGTAGGTCATAAAGGAGGCCATGGAGGAGTTAATGCTAAAAAACATAGAATTTAAACTAATGATGAGATAAATGATAATATAAATGATGCCGGAAGTTTTCATTTGAAAGAGACAACAACAAGTATCGAGCATCATGTGGAGGATCGTGAGGTGTGTAATAGAGGTATTGATCCTACACATACGCCGTGGTTTTCCAACTTTGATTTAATATTGAATTGGTCATAATCACATGAAGAAATTACTTATATTTATCCTACACCATTTTCTTCGCATCCTACTTCAAACATATTTTCTGAAGACTTTCGAACACTAGTACGAGATGATCAACAAATAACAGGAATGCTCACATATCAGAAAGAAGAAAATCGAGAAGAGATCTCATCTCTCTGATGGAGTCTCCACCCTAAGTAGAGTGCCCAAGCTTGGGGCCAACAAACCGGTGCCTGTGCATCCCTCTTTCAGCTTATCGTGCCCTGAAGATTTTCAACCAATAGTACATGAGGAACAAACAATTGAACTGCCCCCGTATGTTGATAATGAATAACACATGCATGCACTGATCACATGCATGCACTGATTGAGCAACAACTGCCGGCGGTTGAGAAGTAACAACTCCCACCTATTGAGGAACTACAATCCCGACCTGTTGAGATCCAGCAGCCCCTCCATGTTCAGCAAAAAAATTTTCCAGTGGACCAACAACCCTAAGAAGAAGAAGAAGAAGAAGAAGAAGAAGAAGAAGAAGAGTGTCCTAAAATACTAGAAGAACATCAATATTTGGAACATGCTATGTTGTTGCGACCTCGGAAAAAGAAAGGTCCAAAATATGGGACATATGGTTATAAACAATATCAAAGACTTCAGTTAGTTATGATGTGAAGTCTAGTTTTTAAATTACAGTATTACTTCCATCATTTTCATATATGCATTCTAATTATCAATTAATTGCGCATGAATAAAAAGAAGTAGTATATTACTTGTGGTTCCCTAGATATTAATTTTATATAGTTAAGGTGAGTTCATTACTAGAGTTTGTGAAAGCGTCTATCATAAGTTTAGTTATTGCAACCATATTTTTGATAATTATTATCTGAGTGCAGATGTTAAAGTGTGCCTCACAACATTCTAGATGTCTTTAGTGATGCAAATAGTGATACATCATAGCAGTTGAACCATGGACCAAAATAACGGAAGATTACCGATTAGATTGTTTTTGCTAATTAGATCATGGTAGTGGAAAATATGATAATGCATGTATAAAACTACATGTTTGGTATCTTAAATTCCTACTTTTTTGTGGTGTATCGCATCACTGTTGCAATGTAACACGGTACATTTTAGTTGCAAGAAAAATTTCTAGATACCGATGTTTCTAGTTTTTTGGATGCATCCTCTCATATTTACGTAACTGGCCTGATGTAATTTATTTTATATCTCTATTTGTTGTTACCCTTTTGCAAATTTTACATACTAGGATACAAAATAATTATTTTGTGGAAGAATCTTTTCCTTTCTGATATTTTTATTATTTACTTCTCAACTAGATGCAAGCAATTATGTTTATATTAATGATTTGGTTTCCTTGATTTCAAATATGTTTATGTTGTATTTGTACTACATTGATGAGTTGTCCTTATTTTTTCCATATCCGCTTGTTTGTAATTATAGTTAAGCACACCCCTGAATTCTATGTTGAATATGTCATTCAAATTTGTTTACTACCCTGAATGTCATTTTACAGACCTTTTCTTCGGACAAGTGAACTGGGAAAAAATGTTTTATAATCGCTGTTAGGGAACAAAATATGGTATAATTAACCTTACATTTCAAGAATTAGAGAATGAGAACACTAGTATATTATAAAAGATTTTGCTAAAATGAGAGATTTTGCTAAATTAAGAGAGAGGGGGTGCCTCAAATTGGGTAGTCCATTACTAGTAAATACAAAAAATAAGGGATTTACTTCTTAAAAAGTAAGGCAACATGTCTAAACAAAGGAAGAATAATTGCGAGGGTACGATTGATTGAGACCAAAGATTAAATCAGCCACAGATTACAAATGTTAGTGCAATAGATTAAAAGCTGTTAGTACCATAAGCTTTGAGGCCTTGAAAAGTATGGTACAATCGACTAGAAGATATAAGAGGGGAGACCCAACTTATAACTACACCCAACTTATTCCCAAAAAGCTGCAGATGGCATAAATCAGGCATGTATTCTGCAATTTCCTGAGTATTGTCATCACACCCGATATGTAGATTTCTATAACCTTTGGAGTTCAATTTGAATGTTTTTAACTGAGGCCCACAATGCCCTGCAACTTCAATAGTTTGCTTAGAGATGCGAATGTGGTAAAAAGCCTATATCGAATTTCCTAATCTTCCTTACACTTGAAACTTGAGATGGAACTTGCTATCCTCGCGATGACAATATCAAAAGAAGTTCCTCCAATAACGGGAGTTTATGTAGCATATTACTCAATCCTTAATTTGTAATTTCAGAGCAACATTGAAGATGCAGAGCATCCAAATGCTTCCCGTAGAGCTTTAGATTACCTGAATAATCAAATGATATTTTATCCTTAAACTGCTATAATCTATATACATTAATCCAACCTGCATAGTTCCAGAAGAACTGCATACCAAACAACAATCAAGTGCCATGACCAGAAGTTAGCTCAAAAGCAGCGGAACACAACCAAAGGACCAATATTAGTATTATGTTTAACTAGAGTATACATAATATTGAATACTACACATTGTGCCCGTTTGGAAAATCTTAAAATAAGTAACTTATGACTTAAAATGAATAAGTAACTTAAAAGTGATAAGTAAATGAACACTTATAAGTTATATAAGTGTTTGGATAATTTTATTTACAAGTTAGAATTTTTTTAACTTAAATGAACTAAAATAATTAATTTTTAAATATAATTATCTAAATTCATAAATTTTAATTAGATTAACATTTAAAATGTATATTTTAAAATAAAGTTAATAAAAAGGCAAATAAATTAAAATAAATTGAGAAAAAGTACGCCATTACTAACATTTCACTTATCAGCATATAAGTTATAAATTCAACTTATAGGTTGGGTCAACAAACACTCGTCGATAAGCTGTTACAGGCTTATAAGTTAGAAGTAACTTATAAGTAAAGACACAAAAAGGCCCTTGTCTTACCAGCTACTAAATTACAGAAGCTGAAAAAAATAAGCTCATTAACAAGAATGAAGATAACAGACCTAAAATTGCATAAACAAATCCTAAAAATATTAAAAACCAAAACCCCTGAAATTATAGATAGCCAACCAAGTTCAAATAATTTAAATTATATAAAATCCATTACACCTCACAATTCTGAAACATTTGTCCATTATGCACTAATATTCAAACATCTACTCATGTAAAATCCAACAACCTTATTTGAATAACAAACTTGAAAATTAAATTCAAAGTTTCAAATTCATATATAACTTAATAAATAGCATATTATCCTTGTACCGCTGTCTTTCTGCTAAAAATAAACAGCAAGTCTGACCACATTCATGCAAAAAAAGGTCGAGTTTATTCCTATTTCGTAGGCGAATTCTTGCACTATAATCTCCTCCCCGATAAATTCCAAAAAAATGAGAATCCTATTGTGTGAAATATTCATTAAAATAACATGTTTAATAACACGATATCCATCTAAGCAGCAATAGTTTAATAGTTTAATTTCATAACCAAAATAAAATCATTTGAAACAATAATTATCGTGTAAGATACTAAATAAAGAAGACATACCAATGATAATCCTATTCAGAATACTTGAAGAAGTTTCACTTGAAGTAGTTCCTTTTCCTCTTTTTGATGCTTAATAGTCCATTTCATTTTTGTATCTTGCTGATTTTTTTGGCTTGATTTCTTTGTGATATTCTCATCATCATGGACCACTTTAGGAAATCTGTCAGATAAAGGCCATGCATCCTAATATGGTAATGGATCAAAAGGAATTGCATATACCTTTCTCGCATTACTAGTTTATACTAATCACTCATTAAAGTAGTGTGTTGAATATTTTGATTGGCACGACAAGCTAGCACATGAGAGCAAGTGATACGATAGATTTTCCATTTGTTACAAGTACATATGTATTCACTAAGGGAATAACATAACGGTTTTCTCCCTTTTGACCATGTTTCATGGTTGTTACCTCAAACACCCAATTTTCGCGATCAAAAACCTTAACATGATGACCACTTCCATGTGCCTTCCATCTATTAAGGATTTTTGTACCATGTTTGGTGAATTCATTACCATCACTAGATTGTTTCTCTATTTTTAATCTACATTGGTCAAAATATTCAATAACCTTATAAAATATGGAACCAAAGCAGTGATGGGAAGCATTCTTGCGACCCTTATAGCAATATCCCAACTCTCTACAAAATTGGTTATCATGATACCAAAAAGTTTGCCATCATAAAAAGCCAAAGCCTAATGCTTCACCGGTTTATCAATAAACTAATCTTGGGCTCTAGGATCGGCAGCTAATAATGCATTCAAGTGCAAAGTTAATTTAGGCACCTGTTAGATGGCTACATAATATAACAACCATCTCCTTAAATTTCGCCTTATATAATCTACCAAAATTAACAACTAGATGTCTAACACAATATTAATGATGTGCATATTGTTCCCGCCATTCGAGGTCAGGTTTGTTCATAGAAGAAGTAATCCCATCATGCATATTCGAAATTACACAAATATCTCTACAATTTTTAACAACCTTCTTCTTCAATCTATCCATAAACCAACTCCAACTTGTTGAATTCTCCCCCTCAATAATTGCAAATGTTATTAGAATTGAAAGGAATATATCCTAAGTCCAATCATGTATTAGGATTTAGGAATAACTTTTATGTAATCTGTTTTGATCTCATTGATATTAATAAAATACTTGTTTTGTTTTTATTACGGGCTCTATCTATTTAAGTGTTTAAATAAGATATACCATAGTTTAGAGTAAAGCTTTTTATGGATTATGATGAGATCATAATAGTGAGACCTAAAAAGATGATAACTCTAAACTTAAATAGTTCCTGGTCGTAAGATTACTAACTGGTAATTAATAATCCGCAGAGATCGGTACATACTATGCTTGCTTCATTATGAAGGATGTCTGTTCTCATAGACATTTGCGTGGTGACAGTATAGCTAGTATGTAGGTGCTTATTTTGGAATAAGTTCACTGAACATGACTCGCACAGCTGAACAACTGATGGAGTTCACTCACGTGTCAGCAGTTGTTCACATAGTGATAGTTGTACAAGTATCCTTAGACTTGAGGTCATCATAGTCATCTTGTGTACACTGAACTATGCTTTGGTTTAGTTCTTAGTCTCCAGGGACAATTATTAGGGCTCTTCTGGGTATAGGAAATTTGTACACGAAGATAGTGTATGATCAATAAAGGATCTACCCCTTCCAGTGAAGGAAGCGAATGTTCAAGGCTGATCCACTTATGCTAGTTCAGGAATCTCTAGCCAGAGTGAATGAAATTAGAAAGGAGTTTCTAATTTGCATAGAACTACGCATAGTAAATGGTAAGCAAGTGATTGAATTAGATAGGCTTGACACGAGATCCATGCCTTGTATTTAATCGGGACATTGTAGGGTAGAAGGAGTTTATTGTACGGTAACTATTCACTGAATAGGTTCTTGGTATTCTAAGCAGTGAATTCATATTATCCGAATAGTCGCGATATGCTGAGAAGTATCCCTCACGATGTAGAATAAATGTGATTAATTAATTAATCATATTTAATAAATTAGAGAATTTATATAAATAATGATAAAATAGTTTTATTATTATTTATTTCTACTATCGGCTTAATATTGAACCTACAGGGTCACACCATAAAAAGAGAATGATTTAATGGTGGAGGAATTAATTAATAATGGCTAATAATTATTTATTTATGAAATAAATAATTAATTGGAAAATTTAATAATTGATTAAATGAGATTTAATTGATTATAAATTAATTAAGAAAAGTTCTTAATATTATTAATTAAGAATTTAATTTTTAGAAATTAAATCAAGAGAGAGAATTATTTCTAAAGTGTTTAGAAAAAGGATTAGTAATTAAAAGGTGTTTTAATTATTAATGAGAATAATAAATGGGATAATAATAATAATAATATTTATGGGAAAATTTCAGCTGAAAATTTTGCCTATAAATACACTATTATAGACCCTAATTTTATTCTAACCCCATTCTAACCCGAAAACCCAAAAAGTTTGGAAAACCCAATTCTCTCCACCTTCTTCCTCCTCCTTAACATCATTTTCTTGGTGGATACCGGTGGAGTGTTTCACACTTGAGGAGCAACTGCTAAGGATCTCTGATCGTTGTCTCCGAATTATTTTAAAAGGTTAGATTCGATCCGTCGAATTTTTATTCACGATTTATATGCTTTTATTTGGATTTTGTATGTGTAAAAGTGTTTTGCCATGCCCCCGCTGTATTTAAAATCCAACATTGGTATCAGAGAATAGGTTGTATGCATATAGATCTGTGGTAAAAATTTCAGAATTTTATATGCTTGTATGAATTAATTTTGATTTTTACAAGTTATATTATGGATTAATTTTGTCTGATGAGAAATCATTTCTCAGAATAATTTTGAATGTTGATCTGGGTTCTACAAGTGTTGTAGATCGTCTGGGTATTTTTTTTTCATAATTTTAGGATGTATAGATTTTTTATTATGAATTTTTGAAGTTGTATCTATTAAATTCGTAATTAAATTAAGTTATATATATATATGAATTGTTTGTATGTATATATCTGTTATATATTTGTACACCTGCTCTGCTGTTGAATGTTGTCTACTGCACGGAAGCAAAGAACGGCAGACATAGGTACAGGTTCTGTCAGGCGGCGCGGATTCCGAGAAAAAGGCGGCGGCTGCTGCGAAAACGAAAAAAAAAAAAATTAGGGGTGTCACGCATTCCGGGAATGCGTTACACACCTGTGGCGCATTCACGGAATGCGTTATACCCTTTAATGGCTTAAAAGGGGTGTAACGCATCACCGGAATGCATTACAGGGCTTGTGACGCGTTCCTGTAATGCGTTACAGCCCGTCTGTTGATTTTAAAATTGATTTTCTGGGAGTTTCGTAACTCCGTTTTAGGCGTGCAATATATCGTTGGATTCGTTTTTTCGAGACGGATCTAATGGAGTGATCAATTTTAGTTTATATAAAAGTTTTGAACTGTTTATATTCTATGAAGTGTTTTAAAACTGTTTTTGATCGTTTGAATTGATTTTAAATGCTTCATGTGATACATAGAGATGTATAATGCTTAGACTAATGTGCTAGATGATGTAACATGCCTACCTTGATGTTTATTCATGTTGATATATGTGATATATGCTTAGTTTATCATGCGATGATAGATTTAGGTGAACTTAAATAAACATAAGGCGTTTGTTAGACAACCTAGTATAGTGAAATTGTTTCATAACCTTAATAATAATATTATGAATACAATCATGAGATTCTTGTGTTTATGAAACACGTAATTGAATATGAATTTTCGATATGATAGAAAGGATGATTCTGTCAACAACAGATTTCTATCTGTAAGAAAGGGTTATTAAGTGACGCCTCTTGACAATGCTCCACCCGATCTGGGAATTATCTGATTATTGATTATTGATTTGAAATATTTAATTTAAAAGGAAGAATCTCTTTATAATATGATTATGATTGTAACGTAATATAATCCCTCTAAAATTAAATAATATCAAGTAGTAATTGGCCAATGACACAACGGGCTTGTGTCGGTCATAGCCTTACAACATGGTAGAAAGTAGTTCTTATTTTTGAATCATTGTCGTTTCGTGCCACAGCCGAGGGATTTGATTTTGAAATAAGAAATACTTGTCTATTACATAGAGATGTGTACATTGACTAAGAATCTAAAGGTCGTTACGTGCCACAGCCGTGGGCCTTTGGGGACTGATTCAATTATACGGAATGTTGGGTTAGACTTGACTTAGAATATTGAGTTTGTCGTGCCACAGCCGTGACTCAATTATTCAAGAGGCTAAAGTTCGATTAGGGAATAACATTAGATATAATTGACAAGAGTTATCTGTCTATTGAACATTACATGCCGTTTCGTGCCACAGCCGGGGTTGTGTAATGGAATGTAGGATCCCTATTCCCACCAGCATTATGAATGCTTAATTTTTCACGTAGGGGGTTGAATAAATTAGGTAAACTAGTGGGAGCCACTTATGAATAAAGACCCGATTCATATAGTGTTTTGAAATGAAATCGAATATTTGCTAAGTGTTGTTATGTGTTTATCATTTACAGATTTACTTTGTACGTTATGTCTTCTGCACTATCACTCAGGAGCATACAAGATGCTCACAAATTGACTAGTCCTAATTATGCTGACTGGCTTCGAAACTTGAGAATTGTTCTCAGGATTGAGAAGCTGGAATACGTGATTGACTCACCTAAGCCTACTGAACCTGCTAGATGATGCACATAATGATGAACATGTTGTGTATCGTAAGTGGATAGATGATGCAAATGTTGCTCAATGCATCATGCTAGCTTCCATGAACATTAAGCTACAGAAGCAACATGAGCATATGGATGCTCACACTATCCTCATACATCTACAAGAGTTGTATGATGTGGCGGGGAGGACAGCTCGATATGAGATATCGAAGGAGCTGTTCAGGTGTAGGATGTCTGATGGATCATCTGTGAATGACCATGTACTTAAGATGATCAATTTGATTGAACGTCTTGGACAACTTGGTTTTGCCATGGATGGGGAGCTGAGCCAAGACTTGGTCTTGCAATCACTTCTGAGTTCGTTCTCGCAGTTTGTGGTGAACTTTCACATGAATAAGTTGGATGTCAGCCTGCCTGAACTCCACAACATGTTGAAGACTGCGGAATCGAATTTCCCCCCTAAGAAGAGTTCTGTTCTTCTAATTAGTGAAGGTTCCAATCCTAAAAAAAGGAAGAGGAATTCTTCCAAGAAGAAGAAAGTAGGTGAGAAAATGCTGGTTCCACCAATAGCTGAAGACCCCAAGAGCAAAGTTGTTTGCTTTCACTATAACAAGATGGGGCACTGGAAGAGGAACTGCAAGGTTTACCTTGCAGAATTGAAGAAGAAGAAGAAGAAGGGTAGTGAGACTACCGCTTCTGATTCAGGTATGTTCATGATAGAAGTGAATATGTCATTAAGCCAAATTTCTACTTGGGTATTAGATACCGCCTATGGTTCTGACATTCTGTAATTCGTTGCAGGGACCAAGGAGAAGTAGGACTCTTGAGGAAGATGAGGTGATTCTACTGATGGAAATGGAGCAAGAGTTGCTGCTGTAGATGTAGAATCATTTCATTTACATAGGCCTACGGGCAAGACTATTGTTTTAAATAATTGTTATTTTGTTCCCTCGATTGTGAGGAATATTATTCCCATGTTAGACTTGGCTGGATTTTCATTTATTATTGAGAATAATGAATGTTCTATTCTTAGAGATAAAATTCTTTATGGACTTGGTACTTTAAATAATGGTCTGTTTATATGTGACATAATTTACTTCAGATTGAACAAACTAATAAAAGAAAAGGGATGATGAAAATCTCACTTCATTGTGGCACTGCAGTCTCCATTTAATGGACATGGAGAGAGGGCTGCAGATTTGCTAGGAATGGTACACACAGATGTATGTGGACCAATGTCTACGCAAGCCATGGGTGGATTTTCATACTTCATTATTTTCATAGATGATAGATCTGGATTCGGATATGTGTTTGATGAAACACAAGTCTGAGGCCTTTGAAAAGTTCAAAGAATATAAGTATGAAGTGGAGAAACAACCAAACATAGTATTATAACTCTTCGATCAGATCGAGGTGGTGAATACTTTGATGGAGTGTTTCTAGATTATCTCAAAGTAAATGGTATAGTCTCCCAGTGGACTCCTCCAGATTGGTATCTGAAAGGAGAAATCGAACTTTGTTAGACATAGTTCGGTCCATTATGAGCTATGCAAATCTTCCAGTATTCCTATGGGGTTATGCATTGGAAACCTCAGCATATTTACTGAATAAGGTGATTTCCAAAATCTGTTCCTCAAACTTCGTATGAGATATGAAAAGAAAGGAAACCGAGTCTTAAACACGTTAAGATTTGGGGATGTCCAGCTTATGTCAAGAAAGTTGACCCAGATAAGCTGGAATATCGATCCGGAAAATGTAGTTTTGTGGGATATCCTAAAGAGACTTTAGGGTATTACTTTTGCACCGATCATCGGGTGTTTGTCTCCAGACATGCTACCTTCTTGGAAAAGGAATTTATCCTTGAAGGAAACAGTGGGAGCAAAATTGAACTTGATGAAGTTCAAGAAGCACAAACTACTACAGATCAAGTGGAAACACCTGTTCTGACTGAACAACCTTTTGTGGAACAGCCCATTCATAGGTCAGGGAGAGTGTCTCGCCAACCTGAGAGGAAATATGGCCTTGTCATTGAGAATGACAATGAGTTGTCGATCATTGATAATGACGACCCTGTGACCTATAATGAGGCTATGAGTAGTATTGACTCAGAGAAATGGCATAGTGCCATGAAATCTGGAATGGAATCTATGTATATGGTACACGTAAGAATGATTAGAGCAGATGGCCAGGTGGAGACCTTTAAGGCCAGGCTTTTGGCAAAAGGATTCAAACAAAGGCAATGGATTGACTTTGATGAAACCTTTACCTGTAGCCCTGTTAAAATCGGTTCGGATTTTGCTTGCGATTGCTGCTTACTACGACTATGAGATCTGGCATATAGCCAGATGGTTTTCTTTCCAAGAGAAATGAAAACCTAGTGTGTAAGCTGCTGCAAACCATATGTGGTTTAAAGTAGGCTTCTCGAAAGATGGAACATTCGTTTTGATGAGACAATCAAAGAGTTTGATTTTATCAAAAACGTAGATGAACCATGCGTCTACAAAAGGGTTAGTGGGAGCGCGGTAACATTTCTTATATTGTATTGAATTAGAGTTGACACACATAACAACATAGCAGACCCACTCACAAAGCTACTTTATGAAAGTCACTTTGATCGTCATAAAGACAAGATGGGTATTAGATACCAGAGTGATTGGCTTTAGTACAAGTGGGAGATTGAAAGGAATATGTCCTAAGTCCAATCATGTATTAGGATTTAGGAATAACTTTTATGTAATCTGTTTTGATCTCATTGATATTAATAAAATACTTGTTTTATTTTTATTACGTGCTCTATCTATTTAAGTGTTTAAATAAGATATACCATAGTTTAGAGTAAAGCTTTTTATGGATTATGATGAGATCATAATAGTGAGACCTAAAAAGATGATAACTCTAAACTTAAATAGTTCCTGGTCGTAAGGATTACTAACTGGTAATTAATAATCCGCAGAGATCGGTACATAGTATGCTTGCTTCATTATGAAGGATGTCTGTTCTCATAGACATTTGTGTGGTGACACTATAGCTAGTATGTAGGTGCTTATTTTGGAATAAGTTCATTGAACATGACTCGCACAGCTGAACAACTGATGGAGTTCACTCACGTGTCAGCAGTTGTTCACATAGTGATAGTTGTACAAGTATCCTTAGACTTGAGGTCATCATAGTCATCTTGTGTACACTGAACTATGCTTTGGTTTAGTTCTTAGTCTCCAGGGACAATTATTAGGGCTCTTCTGGGTATAGAAATTTGTACACGAAGATAGTGTATGATCAATAAAGGATCTACCCCTTCCAGTGAAGGAAGCGAATGTTCAAGGCTGATCCACTTATGCTAGTTCTGGAATCTCTGGCCAGAGTGAATGAAATTAGAAAGGAGTTTCTAATTTGCATAGAACTACGCATAGTAAATGGTAAGCAAGTGATTGAATTAGATAGGCTTGACACGAGATCCATGCCTTGTATTTAATCGGGACATTGTAGGGTAGAAGGAGTTTATTGTACGGTAACTATTCACTGAATAGGTTCTTGGTATTCTAAGCAGTGAATTCATATTATCCGGATAGTCGCGATATGCTGAGAAGTATCCCTCACGATGTAGAATAAATGTGATTAATTAATTAATCATATTTAATAAATTAGAGAATTTATATAAATAATGATAAAATAGTTTTATTATTATTTATTTCTACTACCGGCTTAATATTGAACCTACAGGGTCACACCATAAAAAGAGAATGATTTAATGGTGGAGGAATTAATTAATAATGGCTAATAATTATTTATTTGTGAAATAAATAATTAATTGGCAAATTTAATAATTGATTAAATGAGATTTAATTGATTATAAATTAATTAAGAAAAGTTCTTAATATTATTAATTAAGAATTTAATTTTTAGAAATTAAATCAAGAGAGAGAATTATTTCTAAAGTGTTTAGAAAAAGGATTAGTAATTAAAAGGTGTTTTAATTATTAATGAGAATAATAAATGGGATAATAATAATAATATTTATGGGAAAATTTCAGCTGAAAATTTTGCCTATAAATACACTATTATAGACCCTAATTTTATTCTAACCCCATTCTAACCCGAAAACCCAAAAAGTTTGGAAAACTCAATTCTCTCCACCTTCTTCATCCTTCTTAACATCGTTTTCTTGGTGGATACCGGTGGAGTGCTTCACACTTGAGGAGCAACTGCTAAGGATCTCTGATCGTTGTCTTCGAATTATTTTAAAAGGTTAGATTCGATCCCTCGAATTTTTATTCACGATTTATATGCTTTTATTTGGATTTTGTATGTGTAAAAGTGTTTTGCCATGCCCCCGCTGCGTTTAAAATCCAACAGGAATGAGGTGAGTAAAACCATCAACATTTGTGGTAATATATAGGAATCCTCCAAACTCGTCATACAAATGGGTACCATCTATCAAGATCATTGGTATGCAATGCTGAAATGCATCAATGCAAGGTTTCAATGCACAAAACATTCGCTTGAATCTTACCGCCTATCAATATTTTACAAATATAATGAAATGTATAAGCGAAAATAAGTACAAAATGAAACATTAATTGGTGTTTTAGAAAACATATAATATGTGTAAATGCATCAATAGTACCTCATCAATAAGGATGGCAATCGGGTCGGATCGGATCGGGTATTGCAGAATCCATATCCAAACCCGAAAATTTTATCCATACCCGAACCTGACCCGAACCCAAAAATTACCCGAAAACGAATACCCGAACTCGATTCATCGGATTTCGGATCGGATTCTGGTATACCTGAAACCCGAAATTTTTTGAATTGGATATTCATACCCGAATCCGAAATCTGAAAATTTGTATAATTATTGATATTGCAAGTGCTTGGGATCGAACAAGTGACTTGTAGAGAAATTTTTTTAACGTGTCATCTTCAACCACTACACCACATCATTAATTGTGTTATTATATGTATAGCTAATATTTAAAAAAAATCAACTCAATTGATACCTAGTTTTTTAGATTTATTACTCAAAGATGTTTTTTTAATTTTATAAACCTTATCACCCGTTTAAATGATTGAATAATTATATATAATTAAATTTTATAATTAGTTAATTTTTAACATAAATATAAAAATATATGTTCTAAAAATTATATAATAATATGTATAATGTATATTATTAATATATATATATATATATAATAATGTGTAATATATAAAATTCTAATATATAAATATATATATATATATAATATAAATATATATATAATATAATAATTCAGGTTTTTTTTTCGGATTTCGGGTTCGGATAGAGTTTCGGATTTCGGATCGGGTTTCAGATCGGTATACCTCATATCCAAATCCAAATCCAAAATATTTCGGGTTTAAAAATTGAATCTATATCCAAATCCAAATCCAAAAAATCGGATCCGGTTAATCCAAAATTTCGGGTTTCGGATCGGGTATCCGTCGGATCAGATTATTTTGCCATCCCTACTCATCAATAGGCACTCTTAGGTCATGCTCCTTGAAATGCCAATCCACATATGTGCCACGGTTGAATGATTGTATCGCATTCATAAAAGAAGGTAGGTACTGATATGACCCTTCAAGAGACTTGAAATATTGTTTTATTGATTTCTCCTTTGCGTATCTGATCTTTCCTTTTGACGGCTTATAACCAAAATGGCTAATAATAGTATCCAATAGGACTTTCTCCGAGACATTAAGATCCGCAAAAATTGGACTACTAATAACGTGTGAAATATTAGAAGCATTCAGATTGCAATGATCTTGGGACATGTTTGGATTGAGACATGTGTGTGGACAATTAGCCTCCATAATATCAAAGAAGTGGTGCATTTTCCTCTTCCCAGACCTTAATATCTGAACACAACCTTCTGTTTTTCTCTTGCAGGCCACTTCCCAACTTTCAGAATCAGACCTTAGCACTTTGATCTCCTGGTGGTTTTTAATATGCACATCCTTTATTACACGCATCATCTCTTCTTTTGATTAAAAACCATTGCTTTTCCTAGCTTCGTAGGAAAATGAATATCTCTACATTTTTGCAAAATAGGCTCGTTAAAGGAAGCCACCATTGATGATCCGTCAAATGACCTATAGTACAGAATATCCTCATCTCTATATTCACTGCTTCTCATCGAATTCCCATAACTATCCACCTGATTCATAAACAAAGACCTACTTGAGCTCCCACTTGAAAAATCTGTACTCGCACAAACACTACCTCTATTCTGCAATTTTTTTAGAAAAATGAGAGCCTTCAACACTTTTTGAACTCTGAACAGCATTTGAACTTTGTTCCGAACCAATCACTACCTTCTCCACGTAAAACTCAACATAATTTTTACGAAATGAACTATCCACAGCTTCAAATATAAATTCAACATCATCGTCAGTCGTATATTGGGGCAACTTCAAATCAATTTGTGGTATAGTTCAAAAATCGTCAAAGTATGTTTAATTTATAGACATTCGAATATGTCCAGAGTTTCGCATACAATAGATCCAACAACACTTGATATTTCAAATTGAACTCAAATTTTACTAATCTAGTCATCTTTTTATCATATTGAGCACTTTCTCATCACAATATATCCATCCATAAATAAAATTCAATTCTAATGCCATCACACAATATCTATAATTTGTGTAAATGGTTTTTTTTACAATATTTAAGAGATTAGGTAATGTACCTTGTATGAAACAGGAGCAAGAACCATGTCTGAAGAGTGAACCCAATTCAGGAAAAAAATAAGTGATGGAGTAATGATGTGCATTTTGTATGTATGTAGGCGAATACCCCAACGACTTATGCGTATTGGATGTTACCCAAACACCAATAACGTATCATTTAATATAAATTACAAAAATGGTTCATAATACCCCAACCTGAGATGCGTACTTGAAAAATTGTATAATAATACCCAAGTAAACACTGATACCCGTATACCAGTTGCTTATCCATCAATAGTGTTTTACCCCGTCTTCACTTGCGTATCAATGTTACCCAAACAATAATTGCGTATCTCTAACAAACTTTATTATAAAAATTGTATCATAATACCCAAATCTGTAATGTGTACTAAGTAAAAAAACAAATAATAGAGTAATGTTGTGCATTTTGTATGTATGTAGGCAAATACCCCAACAACTTATGTGTATTAGCTGTTACCCAAACACCAATAACGTATTGTCTAATATGAATTACAAAAAAGCTTCATAATACCCCAACCTAAGATGCGTACTTGAAAAATTGTATAATAATATCCAAGGTTTTGATGAGTAAACACGGATACCCGTATAACCATTGCGTATCAATGTTATCTAAACAGTAACTGCATATCTCTAACAATCTTTATAATAAAATTTGTATCATAATACCCAAATTTGTAATGCGTACTAAATGAATAATAACCATTTTTCCCAATCGTTGGATGCGTATTATATGATGTTACTTTTATCCTACCACCAGCTGCGTATAAGCATAAATGCAATTCATCAAACAAATTACCCCAACCTGAGATGCGTGTCGAGTAGTTATATTCATTATTTTAAATTATATACAAAATTACCCAAACTGTGTATGTGTATTTAGTTCAACCCAGAATTCCTCTTATAATTTTTAAAAGATAGCAGTAATAATTTTGCATATTCAGTTTTTAAAGAATTAATATTACGTGATATCCAATCTTCAGTTGCGTCTCATTTTAAAAAAAATACTGTTGTCCATATTACCCAACCTGCAAATGCGTATTAGTTGATACCATGCGGCCAAATGCATAGTTCTTCGGGTATTTTCAGCAATCTTTCGCGAGAATTGGTATTCTCGTTACTACAGTTAAGAAAATGGTAATTTTTGCATTTCACCCTTTAAATTATCCACTCACACTTGAAATTTTAGCATCCACTTTCTACATGTACGATAACAATATCTAGATGAGTGTTTTTATATTTATGAGCACACTTACATATATAACACTTATACATATTGTTGGACCAAGACAAGACGGCCCAAATAAGTCATAGTTAGGATAATTATGGAACATAATATAAAGCCCAAGAAGGCCCAATTTGTAAGATAAAGCCCATTTTGGACTTGGTATAAATGAAAGACAACAACCTCATTGAAGGGGGTTGACAAATTAAAGTAAAGAGATCATCTCCTAAAATTATAGTCTTAATAATATAATAATATCGTAGGCTTATCATTTGGCGCTAGAAGGAGCTTTACTTTACAGATCCAACCGGAATATGATTGTGGGAGAGCTTGATCCGAGAACTGTCGGATCAACTCAGGTGAAGGAGTTGATGACAGAAATTGCCGCCAACCCCTCGACCTATGATGGCCGTGAGCTTCCCAAGCAACCGGCATTAAAGCCAAAATGTTTGTTTCCTCCACCTGAAGGCCCTCCTGAGGATCAGCCGGAGAGCTTGAAAGATGCACATCAAAGAGAAAAGATGAGAAAATCCGTCTCAGATCAACGCTTTAGAATACAAACCTCCAGAGGTAAGAAGGTTCTCTCAAGTGACATGCGACTACATCTAGAAAAGAAAGAAAGACTAAAGGCTCAAAACCAAGAAAATCCAGAAGAACCAGAAGAACAATTTGATTCAGATGAAGAGCTAGAACTGCTAGAACGTGAGACTCGGAGGCTACAGGCCAAACTCGAGCCGAAAGCGTGAAATTCATCGTCTCTGTCGAGAGCTCCAACAAACAACACTAAGTTCACATAGTCCATATCCCATGAAGAATTTGCCAAAATGCAAGAAGAAATCGCCCAAATGCGTAACATCATGAGGAATCAATCAAGATTTGATTACTGTCTCTGAAAGCCCTTTATCTCTCGTCCTCGACAAAGCGCGCATCGAAAGGACATTAAAAACTCCTTCCCTCGATCACTTCGACGGATCTTCAGACCCGTTGGCATTTCTTAACACATTCGACGGACGAATGGCTTTCTTCGGCCACTCTGAAATCGCCCATTGTGAGTTTTTCTCTACATACCTTCAAGGCACAGCACTCCGATGGTATAACAATTTGCCTCCTCGATCCATCGATTCATGGGCAACCTTAAAAAGCAAATTCCAAGCCTGATTCTCCAGTAACCACAAAGGCATCAAGGTCACAGCATCTTTGATGACAATGCATCAGCACTCAGGTGAGAGCCTTCGTAGCTTTTTAACCCGATTCAGGGAAGAGATCGCCGATATTCCAGATTTAATTGAACAAATGGCCGTCAATTTCTTAATGCAGGCATCGATAAGTCACGGCATGGATTACTCCTAGAAGAAATTTTCGAAAAAAGGCCAAAGACTCTCCAAGCAGCATTCCAAATTATCGAACATCGTATGATGCTACAAGAAGCAGTGAGCTGCATTCAGTCACCTCGACGCTCTTCAAGGCATGAACGTCGTCGTAGCTATAGCCCGCGATCTCCCGCGTGAGAGAGACGCCATGAGCGTCGTCGAACATCACCGCCGCGTGTGGATGATCGCTTTCCTGAGGGATAGAAGGGAAATGGACTGGCTACCCCACACTCGACCGGAAAAAGAGTTCATTAAATTAAACACAGAAAAGACAACAATTCTGGCAGTTCTAAAAACAAAACCAGACTATAGACCACCGAGGCCCATGAAGGCTTGTAGACCCCCTAGTTCCAGATATTGCGAGTATCATGAGGATACCAGTCATACTACATAACAGTGCTTTCAACTTAGCAACCTCATAGAGGGAAAGATTCGTCGGGGACAGTTAGTACATTACGTACAACAAGAAGACAATCCTAGACGTCACCATCGAGATGAAGAGGATCGGGTCATTGACGTCATTTTTGGAGGGGTAGCTTCCGGAGGATTCTCTCACAACTCCAAGAAAACATACGCTCGAGAAGTCTTCAACGTCAATCCCTCGACAGTTAAACGCCCTCGCGCGAACCCGATGCCGGTCATTTCCTTCTCCGATGATGATTATCATCCGGGGCTCATCGAGGGTCATCAAGATGCTCTTGTCATCACAACCCGAGTAGGAAATAATACTATAAAAAAGATGTTTGTCGACAACGGAAGTTCTGTCGATGTCCTCTACCATCACGCCTTTTCACGGATGGATATCGGAGATCGACGACTTGAAAACTCCCGAACACCGTTGTACGGATTTACCGGAAATGAGGTCCATAGTAGTAGGAACCATTGATATGCCAGTTCTTCCAGCTTTAATGCCATCCTAGGCCGCACTACAATCACAGCCCCTAAAAGCAATAACTTCAATCTCCCATTTGAAGATGAAATTTCCCGCCGACTTCGGCGTCGGAGAAATGATTGAAGATCAGGCGACCGCGAGACAATGCTACCCGACAACAGTTTCCCCAAAGAAAAAGGGGGAGGAAGATCTAGGATTCAACCAGGTACTCGAGATCGACCCCCGCGACTCAATTGAATCTACAAGTCAGAATTCATGTTTCCCTGCCGAAGAGACTGAGGAGATCGAAGTGGTCAACGGCAACCCAACAAAGACAACCAAGGTGGGAAAAGGACTCCCTGAACATTTGAAGCAAGAGATCATTAACCTTGTTAGAGAATTCGCCGATGTCTTCGTCTGGGACCCGAAAGACATGTCGGGAATTCCCGAGGTCGTCGCACGCCACTCCCTCCACATCAACAAAAACATTGCTCCAGTACGCCAGAAACATCGAATATTGTCCGACGAAAAGAGGGCAGCTATCGATCAAGAAATTGATCGACTTCTCGAAGCTAAATTCATCGAGCCCGTCGAGTTCCCCACATGGATCTCCAATGTCGTTTTAGTCAAAAAACACAACGGAAAGTGGCGAATGTGTGTCGACTATTCTGACGTTAACAGAGCATGCCCCAAAAGTTTCTACCCACTCCCAAACATCGATCAGCTGATCGACTCTACAGCAGGAAACGAACTCCTTTCCTTTATGGATGCGTTTTCAGGGTACAATCAGATAAAAATGAATTCTCGAGACTAGGAGCAAACGACATTCATTACTCACAGAGGAGTATTCGGATATCGGGTCATGCCTTTCGGGCTGATTAACGTTGGCGCAACTTTTCAACAGATGATGGACACAATTTTTGGCTGACAAATAGGGAAACATATGTTAATCTATGTTGACGACATGATAACCAAGTCCAAACTCGCCTTTAACCACTCACTTGATCTTCGTGAGACCTTTAAAAATGCCCGGAAGCATAACTTGCGTCTCAACCCTAATGAATGCTCATTCGGGCTTACATCCGGCAAGTTTCTGGGATTTCTGGTCACACAGCGAGGGATCGAGGCCGACCCCGTACAGACAAAAGCCATACTTGAAATGGATGATCCAAAATCCATCAAAGACTTGCAAAAGCTAACAGGATGCATAGCATCCCTTCGAAGATTTATCCCTCGATCGTCCAAAAGGTGTCTCCCATTCTTCGCCACCATAAAAAAGGCTTCAAGGTCAACACCATTCGAATGGAACGATGAGTGCAAATCCAGCTTCATGTAACTCAAAGTATTTTTAACAAATCCTCTCATCCTCACTAGGCCAATCCCAGGCGAAGCTCTGCGCATTTATCTGTCGGCGTCCGACGAAACAGTTGCAGCCGTCCTTGTCCGACTCGACGAAGGAAAGAGGTTCCTGTGTACTAAATTAGTCACTCACTGCGTGATGCTGAAACTCGGTACCCTCAGGTCGAAAAGCTCGTGTACGCCTTGGTCATTGCAAGCAGAAAGCTCCGACACTATTTTCAAGCAAGGGAAATACACGTGTTGACAAATGCGCAGCTCAAAAGAATCTTGCACAAACCCGATATGACAGGAAGGCCTTTAACCACTCACTTGATCAACATGATAACCAAGTCCAAACTCGCCTTTAACCACTCACTTGATCTTCGTGAGACCTTTAAAAATGCCCGGAAGCATAACATGCGTCTCAACCCTAATAAATGCTCATTCGGGCTTACATCCGGCAAGTTTCTGGGATTTCTGGTCACACAGCGAGGCATCGAGGCCGACCGCGTACAGACAAAAGCCATCCTTAAAATGGATGATCCAAAATCCATCAAAGACTTGCAAAAGCTAACATGATGCATAGCAGCCCTTTGAAGATTTATCCCTCAATCGTCCAAAAGGTGTCTCCCATTCTTCGCCACCATAAAAAAGGCTTCAAGGTCAACACCATTCGAATGGAACGATGAGTGCAAATCCAGCTTCATGGAACTCAAAGAATTTTTAACAAATCCTCCCATCCTCACCAGGCCAATCTCAGGTGAAGCTCTGCGCATTTATCTGTCGGCGTCTGACGAAACAGTTGCAGCCGTCCTTGACCGACTCGATGAAGGAAGAGAGGTTCCCGTGTACTACATTAGTCACTCACTGCGTGATGCTGAAACTCGGTACCCTCAGGTCGAAAAGCTCGTGTACGCCTTGGTCATTGCAAGCAGAAAGCTCCGACACTATTTCCAAGAAAGGGAAATACACGTGTTGACAAATGCGCAGCTCAAAAGAATCTTTCACAAACCCGATATGACAGGAAGGCTCGCCGCATGGACCATCGAACTAAGTCAATTCTACATCGAGTATAAACTACGAACAACCATAAAGGCTCAGGTCCTCTCAGATTTTGTAGCAGAATGCCAATTCAAGGCCAAAGGGTCGGATCCCGAGGAAGCCCAGCTCAGACCGTGGCTATTGTTTGTTGATGGATCATCGACCTCGAATTCTGGTGGTGTAGGGATAATTCTTATCAGCCCAGATGGGTTTAAAATCCAGCAATCCCTTAAGTTCGAATTCCAAGCGACAAATAACGTGGCCGAGTATGAGGCATTAATTGCGTGATTAAAATAGGCAACAGACCTTGAGGTAGATATTATCGACATATTTGGAGATTCCCGACTTAGAGCAGTGTGGGTCTTTTGATTTTATGAACGAAGATGAATTCTTGAGGGGTATTCCTATAGGTTCCCTTCCCTCGCCCCCTTTGAGCCCTCAAACGTTATAAAGGAGATGTCGAGTTGTTGAGGATAGTCTTTGTGCGTGTATGGAAGAGTTTGGGGATAAGTCGAGTTTGAATTATTTAAGTTATTATATTACCAAGGATCCTCCATTAAGTAAGTTGAAATCATACGTGGATTATTCGAATGGTTACCGTTATCGAGTGCTGACGGCTGATGAGAGGGTGTGGATGATGCCGGAATATGGGATGCACGGGATACCGATAATACTTTTTCACTTCGGGCTCCGGCTACCTATGCAACCATTTTTCTTGGCGATGTTCGAGGCTATTGGTTGCGGGGTTAGTCAGTTGACGCCCAATTCCCTTGTGCAGCTTAGTGGGTTCGTCGCTCTCTGTTGTGATAGAAACTTGATTCCTTCGTTTAAGCTTTTCTTCTCAATTTATGATGTTAGGTATCACGATGGACAGGTTTATTTCGACTGCCCTTACAAAAGGATTAAGATCGTCAGTGTTAGGTCCTCTAACTCGGGGTATCACTCCAAGTGGTTGTATTTTGGGGGACCAGATTTCGAATTTGTGAAACCGTGTGGGAAAGTAAGTCAGCTTACTATCGACTACTTGAATAATCTCGAGAAGTGTGATGTGAAGTATTTGAACGGGTTTCATGGATTGACATCGGTGTATACTCATCTTCAGTTAAAGGTACCTGATTTTTTAGAAATGCATGATTATAAGGGGGATTTCTAATGATTAGTTTTTCCTGTTATCTCTTATTTATTGTTGTACTACTTTCTTATTTTTTTTTTAACTGTTTTTCTTGCGTTAATATTACTCGTGCTGAACCCATCTTTGGTTTTGTTTTATATTGGTTCTCTTGGACTTGCAAGGGTACTGTCTATTATATATGCATGGAATGGCACTCTATGAATATATTGGAAATTTTATCAAGTGCCCGAAGATGAATGGTTAGTTTACAACGAACAAACTGATGCAGTTAATTGCATAGAGCAAATATAGCGTAGGTGCAATACATGGTTAACACATAAATGTAAAGAAACTTTATTCCGGGAAAGCTAAAAAAAACATTTTAAGTTGTGTGACAATCAGCACAAACTTGCAATTCTCACATAGAAATTAAGTACACAGCAACAATAGACCTGTTTAAAGTTCAGAAATGCAGTCCTCATTGATCAATTAAATAAGTACTCAAACCATGGACCAACTAATATCGACCTTACCCAATTCCTGGTCGAGACCTAAAGCATTCCACACAGCAGCCGAGCCATCAACAATATTATTATCACAAGGTTTTTGATACGCGTGCTCTTTGTCGCAACCGTTCATAGAGTCACACTCATCCACCACCTTCGCAACCACGCTATTCCCGTTACTAGCTGTAATCGTTATTTCCTGAGAACACCTTGAACCTCCACTGAACCATCCAGTTGACAGTGCGACAACAAGTTCTGAATTGTCGTGGAATTGCTCGTCACAGCTAGATTCTGCTCCCCCGTCACCGCCTTCGCTAAAGTCATTAAGCGTAAGAATAGCGGGCGTGGAGGCGGCGATTTCGGGGGAGCAACTATAGGTAGTGTAAGATTCACTTCCGCAAGTGAGAGTGCCAGAGGGCGTGCATGTACCTTGTTCGTCTAGCGACGGTGAAGATCCTGGTGATCCACATGTAGGAGTACTTTCGACGACGTCGGGATCGTCGTTGCATTGTTCGTTAATGCAGATTAGTCGACCAGAGCAGTCGTTTTCGTTATTGCATGGACCATTGCAGCCGGAGAGTGCATTTCCAAGAAGTGGAGAAGTTGCAGTAAAGAGAATAGCAAGGTAAATAAAAACGAGATTTGCCATGTTTAAATGTTATACCGTTTCTATCTAGGGTCACTTCTATTTATAATGCTTTTTATTATTATAATTAACTACTGTAGTTCCTAAATTTCTATTAGGATGCAACTGGGAAGATGTTTGAATCATTCGCTCGCATGTTTCAAGACTCTGAAATGGAGAGCCGACAATATGCAAGTACACATGTAATTTTCAAGTTTAAATTAATAACACCGAAACGCAATTTAGAAGCTTTACTGATAATATCAATGGTGGAAAATTAACACGACGACTCAATGAGGTCAACTCAGTTATTAGGCCAGCTTCAGCAACGTACATAAGGGACCATCTTCAGTCTTCGTTTACTGAATTGAAGTCTCTTTAAGTTTGTGGCATAAAAGTAGTTCAAAACTTTATCAACTCGGTAAAAATTATTTGTTTCATTTCAAAATAATGAATAATTATCGTTTTGGAGTTGTACAAAATAAGTGACGCTCTCACATGTTTTACAATTCTCTTTTTTTTCTGTAATAAAAATTTTAAATAAAAATAACATATTTAAGTTTCACTGTCTTTTACTCGATCGTATTAGCACAAAATCAACGCGACAATGGAGGTGGGTAGATACCTGACTTTTTCTCTTTTTCTAATTTGTCTAAAAGAATTTGTTACTCACTGGTAGGGGTGTACACTGATCGGGTTGGGCGGATTGAGAGAATTTAGCAACCCAATCCAATTAATTCGGGTTTTCAAAATTTCAACACAATCCCAAACCGTTTAAATTTGTAACCCAAACCAATTTGTATACTTCGGTTTGGTTCGGTTTGGATCGGTTTGATCGGTTTATTAAATATACAAACTTAATATAAAAAATTATAATAAAACATAAGGTTTCAAAGTTTAAAATACTTGAAAATAGTTCAAAACAATATTACAATCCTCCATATTAAATAGTCTTAAGCATCTAATTTTCGACATCAAAAGTACTAATAATATTGCTTACGCTTTAAATATTGGAATAAATCATAAATGCAAAAAATATAACACTAATCAAACATCTATTATTGTTACGAAATAAACTATGAACACGGAGGTTATAAGTTACATTTAGAGTTAGAGATATATGGATCTATGTAAATGGCCTAAACATAATTTTGGATTAACTTATTAGCATATACATATATATTATAATCGGGTTGGGTTGGATTGGTTTATAATTATCGAAAACCATATCCAACCCAATTAAATCGGGTTGACATTTTTTCAACCCAACTATATATCGGGTTGAAAAAAATCGGTTTGGTTCGGTCGAAATAGGGTCGGTTCGGTTTGGATTGGTCGGGTTAGCCAAACCGTGTACACCCTTACTCACTGAAACCGTGTACACCCCTGCTCACTGGCCTTCTTGAATGGCTTTAAAACTATTACTACCCCCGCATTTTCTTTGCAGGCACATGCGTATATGCTACTGCGAATGGGGTTCTGTAACTCCATCCCAAATTTCATGCAATTTACAGGAATTTTCTATTTCACACTTAAAATATGTTGTCATTATATATACTCCAAAATAAGCATAAACTTGGCCAACTAAAAATTAACATGACCTCATATTTACGGTCAATTTTTATTTATAACCGATCAAATTTAAAATTAAACATTCATTTATAATATAACTAGTTAAGACTTAATTTTGACTAAAGAAATTTATCTTCAAATTTTAGGCGGCTAAGATGCGAGGTTATTATTTTTGTGATATTCAAATTTTAATTTAAACAATTTAAGTGCATGAATATTATTATTTTTTTAGTTTTGAAGAATTTACGCAAAAAACCATCTAATTATACGATTGCATCTTAATTATCATAACATTTTTTTCTTTTTCTTATCGTAGAAAATCTGAAGCCGCTACCCTTCATATGTGTACCGGGATAAATCCCACGGGCTCACGCAATAACCCGCAAAACAAAACACGTAAACCAAGTTAAACCGCATTTAAGCGACAGACTCTAACTCAGGAGATATAATCATAAATTCTCCTCCCGTGAGATTCGAACATTTGACCAATATGATAGTTATCCCTCTATTTTTATAGTAGCTTCTTAAATTTGACCATCGGCTGATCAGTTTTATGTAAATAAAATACTAAAAATAGATGCTTAATCATTTTATAAACTTGTGAAATGGGAGTATCATGACTACATTGTTGAGTAACCAGCTCATCTAAAACCTTAAGGTGTTAGAGGAAGGTTTCAATAGGATCATATATTTAACACTCCCCCTCACTCGAAAGCCCATTCATGGGTCGAAGAGTGGAACACCGGCGCCCCATCTTTGGGCATTAATTGCCTTTAGTGTCCACATTAAATTGTGAGAATGCTGGGGGTGGCTGGGAATCGAACCTTAGTTCTCCCGCCAGCCTAAGCTCTGATACCATGTTGAGTAACCAGCTCATCTAAAACCTTAAGGTGTTAGAGGAAGGCCCCAATAGGATCATATATTTAACACTCCCACTCACTCGAAAGCCCATTCATGGGTCGAAGAGTGGAACAGCGCATTCATGGGTCGAAGAGTGGAACACCGGCGCCCCATCTTTAGGCATTAATTGTCTCTAACACCTTTAACACCTTAAGGTGTTAAAGTAAGGCCCCAATAGGATCATATATTTAACATACATATTAAAAATTATTTGAGGCATTTATCATATTCAAAGTTAGAAAACAGTCAAAAAATGTCGATGTTAAGGTCATTTAAGAAGTATGATTTTTTTTACTAAATTACACGAAAAATTAAAAAATGTGTAGGTGTAGTGTGACAATATATATATATATATGTTAAAAAATATATAAGAGACAATAACAGTGACCCAGTAAAAAAAACCTAACATAAATCAAATTACTCCACTACAAGAAATATGGTCATTTGTGAGGGAAAATTTGTGACAGAAAAAAATGTGCGCCCAACTTACTACGAAACAAAGTAAAACATTCATAATTATTTATGACGAAACTCAAAACCATCGCAAATTTAGTATTTTATTAATAAAATTCTGCACGAACACGATTAAACAAAAATAAAAATCATTTAAAGTTGCGATGATTTGATTATTTCGTCGTAAGTTAAATATTTTTATTAAAATTTTAACTTAAAATTAAATAAAAAAATATTTTATCTAAATTTACGACGAAATATTCGTGACAGGAAAAGATCGGATCGTCCAATTTACGACGGAAATTAAAATGCGTCGTAAGTTATCAAAGAGGGAAATTCAAAATTTTCCCCAAAATGTTGGCGGAAAAATGAAAATCATTTAAAGTTGCGACAATTTGATTATTTCGTCGTAAGTTAAATATTTTTATTAAAATTTTAACTTAAAATTAAATAAAGAATATTTTATCTAAATTTACGACGAAATATTTGTGACGAAAAAGATCGGATCCACCAATATACGACGGAAATTAAAATTCGTCGTAAGTTAACAAAGAGGGAAATTCAACTTTTTTCCCAAAATTTTGACGGTAAATTTGACTTTTCTCAAATTTTTGGCGGCCAATAATTTATGACGGATTCCATCGTAAATTATCACATGATTTTTGATAATTTCAATTTTTAAAAAATATTATTTCATGATCCAACTATATTAATGTCAGCATTTATTTGTTTGGGTGAAATTTTGGAAATTTTCGAAAAAATTAAATATTTTGATAAAATTATTTAATATGAAAAATTAATTATATCACCAATACATGTATATATATATATATGTATATTAGTTGTACTGGTCAAACTGATGTTTGACTGTTAAAATGGCAACCCAAATAAAATTATTTTCATATGAAATTTTGGTTATATCATTAATAAATATATCTATTGACATCCATACGTTTGGATCGTTAAAAAATATTTTTAAAATAATCGAAACACTAATTGAGGATTAAACACTGGTTAGTTGTACTAGTAAACTGATGATTGACTTTTAAAATGGCAAACAAAATAATACGATTTTGATATACAATTTTGGTTATATCACTAATATATATATCTATTGACATCCATGCTGTTGGATCGTTGAAAAATATTTTTAAAATAATCGAAACACCAATTCAGGATTAAACACAAGTTCGCTGTACTAGTCAAACTGATACTTGACTGTTAAAATGACAAACCAAATAAAATTATTTTGATATGAAATTTTGGTTACATCACTAATATATATATTTATTGACATCCATATGTTTGGATCGTTGAAAAATATTTTAAAAATAATCCAAAAACCAATTCAGGATTAAACACTTGTTCGTTGTACTAGTCAAACTGATGTTTGACTATTAAAATAGCAAACCAAATAAAATTATTTTAATATGAAATTTGGTTACATCACTAATATATATATATATATATATTAACATCCATATGGTTGGATCGTTGAAATTTGTTTTTAAAATAATCGAAACACTAATTTAGGATTCAACACTAGTTAGCTGTAATCGTCGAACTATTGCTTGACTGTTAAAATGTCAAATAAAATAAAAATATTTTGATATTAAATTTTGGTTATATCACTAATATATATATATATCTATTCACATCTATATGGTTGGATGGTTGATTTTTTTTAAAAAATAATCGAAACACTAATTCAGAATTCAACACTAGTTAACTTTACTAGTCAAACTGATACTTGACTGTTAAAATGTCAAACAAAATAAAATTAGTTT
The DNA here is from genome assembly GCF_009905375.1 of Apium graveolens. Taxonomy (NCBI): domain Eukaryota; kingdom Viridiplantae; phylum Streptophyta; class Magnoliopsida; order Apiales; family Apiaceae; genus Apium; species Apium graveolens. Next base: position 164,416,274 of record NC_133657.1, read on the forward strand.
GATATGAAATTTTGGTTATATCACTAATATATATCTATTGACATCCATACGGTTGGATCTTTAAAAAAATATTTTTAAAATGATCCAAACACTAGTTCAGGGTTAAACACTAGTTAGCTATACGAATCAAACTGATGCTTGTCTGTTAAAATGTCAATCCAAATAAAAATATTTTGATATAAAATTTTGGTTATATCATTAATATATATATCTATTGACATCCATACGGTTGGATCGTTGAAAAATATTTTTAAAATAATCGAAAAACCAATTCATGATTCAACACTAGTTAGCTGTACTAGTCAAACTGATACTTGACTGTTAAAATGCCAAACCAAATAAAATTAGTTTGATATGAAATTTTGGTTATATCAGTAATATATATCTATTGATATCCATACGGTTGGATCGTTCATTTTTTTAAAAAATAATCGAAACACTAATTCAGGATTCAACACTAGTTAGCTGTACTAGTCAAACTGATGTTTGACTATTAAAATGTCAAACCAAATAAAATTATTTTGATATGAAATTTTGGTTATATCACTAATATATATCTATTCACATCCATACGGTCGGATCGTTGAAAAATATTTTTAAAATAATCGAAACACTAAGAAATTCATAATTAAGAAATTTTTGAGCTTTATAATCTTGCTCTATAATTAAGAAATTTTTTATCTCAATAATTTTATAAATATATCAATTCATATTAATTATCGGGAAATTTTTAAAATTACGTTAATTTTTATTTTTATTTATGAGATTACGACCCTTCCTTTTCAGTTTCACACATTATTTTTCACTTTAATTTTATTTCAAAAATACGACAATGATAATTTTTGAGTTATTATATGCAACTTTATTGGCTATTTGTAAATTTTTGTAAATATTAGTTCATTTTGTTGAATTTTGGTTGATTTTGTTACTTATAAATTCGTTTTTGGTTGATTTTGTTGAAATAATGTTGCATATATGGTTACTAAGATTGCCGATCGGGAAAATCAATTTTTAATTTTCTTGAAATAGAATTGCATTTGAGATTATATAATTGCAAATTTATAAACAATGATTTTTGAAATTATTGAATTAGAATTGTATTTGAAATCGGAATTAGTACATGCAACTTTATATGCTAACGCAAAGATTGGTACATACTATGCTTGCTCCCTTCAGGAGGATGTCTGTTCTCATAGGCATTTGTGTGGTGAGACTATAGCTAGTATGTAGGTGCTTATTAGGGAATAAGTTCACTGACCATGACTCGATAAGTTGAACAACTAATGGAGATTACTCACGTGTCAATAGTTATTCACTGAGTGATAGTTGTACAAGTGTCCTTAGACTTGAGATCGTTAAAGGTATCTTATATATAATGAACTGTGCTTTGGTTTAGTCCTTAGTCTCAAGGACATCCATTAGGTCTATTTTGGGCATAGGGATTTGTGTATAGAGATAGTTAACGTCAATAGAGGATCTACCTCTTCCAGTATTGGAAGAGAATATCCTATGTTATTCTTTGTATGCTGAGTTCTGGAATCTCTGGCCAGAGTGTATGAAATTAGAAAGGAGTTTCTAATTTGCATTAATATGAATTTTGCATTATGAATAAGAAATCATATGATTAAATTTGATAGGCCTGACACAAGATCCATGCCTTGTATTTAATTGGGATATTATAAGGGTAGAAGGAATTCATTGTACGGTAACTAGTCACTGACAGGTTCTTGATATTCTAAACAATGAATTCATATTATCCGGATAGACGCGATATGTTGAGAAGCATCACTCACGATGTAGAATAAATATAATTAATCAGTTAATTATATTTAGTGAATTTTAGTATTCATATAATTTTAGTATTCATATAAATATGAACTTTGCATTATGAATAAGAAATCATATGATTAAATTTGATAGGCCTAACACAAGATACATGCCTTGTATTTAATCGGGATATTATAAGGGTAGAAGGAATTCATTGTACTGGTAATTAGTCACTGACATGTTCTTGGTATTCTAAACAGTGAATTCATATTATTCGGATAGCCGCGATATGTTGAGAAGCATCACTCACGATGTAGAATAAATATAATTAATCAGTTAATTATATTTAGTGAATTTTAGTATTCATATAAATAATTAATAAAAATTTATTATTATTTATTTCTACTACCGGAATAATATTGAACCTACAGGGTCACAACATAAAAGAATATTTTCTTTGATGAAATAATGAGAGAGAGAATTATTTTCTAAATAGTTTAGAAAAGGAAATAATGATTAAAATAGTTTTAATTATTATTAAAGCATTTTATAAAGATAAAATAGTGGTGGTTATAATATATATATAAAGATATATTTTATAACCCTAGGAGAGCCCTATAAATAGAATGAGATGGCTCATTCTATTTACACAATTTTGGTTTTGTGAAAACCCTAGCATCCATCTTCTTCCTCTCTCTCTCTCCCAAAAACTCCATTTTATAAAAGCTCGGTTTTATAAAAAGGTTCATCGAAGAGGATCGTTCTTGGTGGATACCGGTAGAGTGCTTCACACACTGAGGAGCAACTGCTAGCGCTCCATTTTTATAAAGATTCGATTCACAAGGTATGGTTATGATTCCTCAGTTTTTCTTTTTTTTTATACGCTTTTCTATATGTGCGGTATATGGTTTTTACAGAATAAATGTTATATCTCGCTTCCGCTCATCCGTAAATTCCTTCATGTACATCCACCTAGTTTGCTTTCAACTTATGAATGTGAATTAGTATTGATTTATGGTATTACTAATGTAAATTATGGTATAACTTGTAGCACTAATTTTATATTTTGATTTTTTTGAGTTTGTGATTGGAAGCCGAAAATTAAATTAGACTTTGGCAGGTTTAGACTTTGTGTTGAGTTTGTGATTGCAGTAGACTTTGACAGGTTTAAAATTTAAATTCAAAGCAAAAAATGGATGAAAACTGAAAAATCAGTATTTGGCTGTTCTGGAAATACAAACTTATGACGGTTGTTCATCACATATTCCGTCATAAGTTGGCCCCAATTTCTAACATACGACAGTTTTTTCTGTCGAAAGTTACTAATTTACGACGTTCAGTTGCGTCGTAAATTTATGTTTTATTCTATCAAATGTGGGCTCCATTTCCCTAACTTGCGACGTTTTTTCTTAATTTTGTGACGAAATAAATACTTATGACGAAATAGTTACTTATGACGAAATATGTACTTATGACAAAATTGAAACTTACGACATAATTGATACTTATAACGAAATGGTTACTTGTGACGAAATCTGAACTTAAGACTTGAGCAAAAACGTCGAATATTTTTCGTCGCAATTGGGCCAATTACGACAAATTGTAGTGTTAAAATTCCATCGTAAATGGGCATATTTATTGTAGTGCTCCGTGATGTATGTGATTGGGAAATTAAATTTTCGATTAGACTAAACCCGTAAGGGTTGGCTCAGTTGGTTAAAAAGGGATAACTATCATCTTGGTCACAGGTTCGAATCCCACGGGAGGAGAATTTATGATTATGCCTCCTGAGTTAGAGTCTGTCACTTAAATGTGATTTACCTTGGTTCACGTGCTTTGCACGTTAACCCGTAGGGTTTACCCAGTGCGCACCCGAAGGGTAGTTAGAGTCTGTCGCTTAAATGCGGTTTACCTTGATTCACGTGGTTTGCACGTGAGTCCGTAGGGGTTTACCCAGGGCGCACCCGAAGGGTAGTTAGAGTATGTCGCTAAAATGCGGTTTACCTTGGTTCACGTGGTTTGCACGTGAGTCTGTAGGGTTTACCCAGTGCGCATCCGAAGGATAGCGGCTGCGGGTTATCTACGATAAAAAAAAATTGGATTAGGCTAACTCCAACCATGTATCCAAATTTGATGATCCAAACCTTATTTCAATCATGCGATCCAAATATAAATTCAAATTAATTATAATTATATTCATATATTTTAGTTTTAAATATGAAAAGAAATTATAAATATTAAATTATTACATAAAATATTGATTATCGTATAGTTTTTTTTTATCGTAGATAACACGCAACCGCTATTCTTTTGGTGCGCACTGAGTAAACCTTACGGGCTCACGCAATAGCCTGCAAACCACGTTTATTGTATAGTTTTTATATTCATGTGTACTAGAATTTTATGTATTTTGGATTTTTTTTATAATTTATTGTTGTTTTGTTATATTAAAAAGTTCGGATATTAATCTCGTACCAATGGGTCACTTTTTAATTCATAGTTGAAATGATTTGGGGCAAAACTATCCCAAATTTGAATTTTTAGTCTCTAGTTGCACCTTTGGATAACTCAATTAGTTAAGAATTTATCCTCTGTTCTGGGTTCGATCTTGGCTCACCCTAAGGTTTTATGAGAATATATACTCATTTGTAAGGTTATAAGTCGTATTTAGCAAAAAAAATTATTTGTTATTCAGGATGGAATTTGAACTATTCAACCAAGGATATTAAATTTTTTCTTTAATATTTTAAGTAAAAAATAAAATAATAGTAATCACTGCATATTAATTATTAAAATGAATTTAAATTTATCATCAATACTATATTTTAATAGACGAAAGGCTGCGGGTTACCTACGAAAAAAATATTAAAAGTTTGGTAGTTGGTCGGTCAATACTTGCTGAAATTACTTAATTAACCTTATTTAATTATTTAATTCTAATTACTGGGTCGATCGATTCCAATTCTAATTGATATTGAAATCAATTTTATCTATTACTTTACCAATTTCAATTTTATTTTATATTGAACTATATATCATTATAATTTATATTAATTTCAACTTCTTCTACCAATTTAAATTTTAATTCATATCGAGTTTTATATTATTCTAATTTATTACTTCGGGCTAAATTAAATTTAAGCAGACTAAATATAATTTTTAAGATTTAGTTGATATATAATGTGACTCGGGTTAAGATAAAATAATAATACTATCAATCCCCCTAAAAAATTATACTAATGAACTTGGATAAACAAAATAATATATTTTACTTATACAGGATAAAAAAGTACATTATACAATTGATTCAGATTAACACAAAATTAAAATAAAAATACAATTCGAACAACAAAAATAAAATAATATATATATTAATTATTCATTATAAAACAATTATCTTATTGATCTAGACTTTAATGAAAATTAAAAATAAACTAAAAAAATTAGTTTAATTTGGACGGTGTATTGGGGTAAAATGAAATAATGTAAACCACCGATCCAAGATAAATCAAATTAATATTACACTAAGTATAATTCATATCCTATTGATATGAACTAAAAAATCAAATTTTAATTAAAACATAAATATTTTTTTAAATACACGGAATTATCAATAAAACTATATCAGTTCAATCAGTAATATTATCTTTTTCAAATATCTTTTATAGAATTATAGTTAATCGATTAAGTAATCACCATGCTAAAATATTTTTTTTTAAGGTTCCAACATAACGGAGAAATTATATTTTTACCTTCAATAAAATAATAATTTCGTTATAATAATATTTTCCCAGTGACCAATGCTATCACTTTAAATAAATTTAAATGTTCTAAAAAATTACAAACATATACGTATACTAATATGATTATCATGTAATCATATTATTTAAAGTTTTAAATGAAGAAAAATAAGAATTGAATTTAATATATTTTAAAAAATATATATATAATATCAAAATATATGTGCGATTCCCGGATTTTAAGCTAGTATTTATAAAATTGACTTCTTTCAAAGTTTATTGAAGTAGCTCGTCCTCTTGGAACTTAAAATTTATATATACATATAAATATATAGTTTATATCATTTAAATTTAAATTTTAATTAGTTATTCGTAAGAATCTGAATTTTCTGTAAGTAGAAGCTTGTGAGGAGTTTAAAAACAATAATTCTCAAGAGACATGATTTTGAACGATGTATATTTTATTAATGAGCAGCAGTCAAATAACAATTTTAGTTTCCACAAATTTTAAACGACTTGAAATGTAAATATTTGGGTGTTGAGTTGGCTACTTCATTGCATTTCTGGAAGCTATCGACCAAGTGGGCAAACATTAATATTTTACCTACATCGAGTGGGATAATAGACATCATGGAAAACTGGAAATCATGTTATTGCCACAAGATTTCATTACTTCAAAAATTAACCCGCTCTAAACACAAATAAATTTTACTTAGCTAGTGATACTTTTGTTAGCCTATCTGTTGATGCTCAATCGATATATATGTGTAAGTATTTAGTTTGTACTGAGATAAAACAAAGCAGGTGCACTGAAGGTATTAACGTTTATTTATGTGATGCATTACAATATATAGAAACTAGAACTAACAGTGCATACCTAAAAATAAGGAAACGATAAACCACTCTCCTATCATGAGCTCTGACTCCTTCAAATGCATTCCTACATAGACTCCACGTCTATATGAAGCTTTCAACTAAATATGAAAGAAAACAGACTTATTAAAAACTACTTATTCAAATATTTAAACTTAGATTAAAAAACTCTAACATTATTCCCCCTTAATCTAAGTTTGCGTCGACAACTCTTTTACTCCCAGCAAGCGACACATTCTTTCAAACTTCACAGTGACAAGAGCCTTGGTTAGTATATCAGCCTTCTTATTCTCCGAACTTACATGTTTAACAATAATTTCTCCTCTTTCAATACATTCACGAATGAAGTGGTAGCGAATATCTATGTGTTTACTGCGTCCATGAAACACTGGGTTTTTCACTAGAATAATAGCTGACTTGTTGTCGATGTAGATAACTACAGGATCAACGTATTCATCCGTCACCTGGCTTAGCAGCTTCCGTAACCAAACAGCCTGACAAGCGGCAGCAGTAGCCGCCATAAACTCTGCCTCACAGGATGATAATGCCACGAATCTCTGCTTCTGCTTCTGTGAAACCCAAGTGACCAAGCTTTCATTTAAATAGAACACCATTCATGCTGTGCTCCTCCTGTCATCGATGAAACCTCCCAGATCACTATCGGAATATCCAGTCAGTACATTGTTGTCATTTTCCTTAGAATAAACCAACCCATAATCGATTGTCCCCTTGACATAACGCAAAATTCTTTTGGCTGCATTCAAATGCATTATTGTGGGTCTCTCCATGAATCTACTAACTACACCAACCGAGTATGCGATGTCGGGTCTTGTATGAACAAGATAGCGTAAACCTCCAATTAAACTTTTGAACATCGTAGCATCCACTGGTTTGCCATTTTCATCCTTGGTGATGCTTTCTTTTGGGTCCATTGGATATCTCACAGGGTTACAATCTCCCAGACCTACCCTTTCTAAAATCTTCCTCGCGTATGCAGCTTGTTTCAGTTTTATATAGCCAATGCCTTGCTCGACTTCAACTCCCAGATAGTAGGATAGTTTCCCCAAGTTGCTCATTTCAAATTTTCCACTCATTTGAGAATTAAACTTTTCGATCAGCTTAACACTAGTGTCTGTCACTAATAAATCATCAACGTAAACCCCTACGATCAATATCTCACCATCTTCCCTCTTCGTATAGACTGCATGCTCATATGGCTATCTTGTGAATCCAAGATCAACCAAGTATTTGTTCAACTTAGCATACCATGCACGTGGGGCTTGTCTTAGCCCATATAACGCTTTCAGCAGTTTATAAACCATCTGTTCTTGGCCCTTTTTAATGTACCCCTCTGACTGAACAACATATACCTCTTCCTGTATTTCGCCATTCAAAAATGCAGTTTTGACGTCGAGGTGGTGCACTTGCCATTGGTTTTTCGCAGCTAGTGCCCATAACAATCTAACTGTTTCTAGACGCGTCACGGGGGCGAAGATCTCATCGAAGTCAATTCCATGTCTCTGGACATAGCCTTTTGCGACGATTCTTGCCTTGTACTTCACAATTTCCCCATTGGTATCCTTCTTAACTTTGTAAACCCACTTCAGTCCAATTGCTTTCTGGCCTGGTGGTAGTTTCGTTAAAGTCCACGTCTTATTTTTTTCAACTGCCTCCAATATATAGAAACTAGAACTAACAGTGCATACCTAAAAATAAGGAAACGATAAACCACTCTCCTATCCTATCATGACTCTGACTCCTTCAAATGCATTCCTACATACTTCACGTCTATATGACTACCAATTCAGCTTCCAACTAAATATGAAAGAAAACTGATTTATTAAAAACTAATTATTCAAATATCTAAACTTAGATTAAAAAACTATAACAACTTTATTAATAATGGAATGTGACAATTAGCATAGACTTGCAGTTGGAATACTGGAGTCAGCTTAATTAATTAGCACCCACAACAATATTAGGAGGCTAACAGGAGCTACATATTGATGATTAGTACTTAAACCATGGACCAGTTAATATTGACTCTACCCAAGTCCTGGTTGAGCTTTAAAGCCTCCCACACAGCAGCCGAGCCATCAACAATATTATTGTCACAGGGTCTCTGATACGCGTGCTCTTTGTCGCAACCATTCATAGAATCACACTCATCCACCACCTTCGCAACCACGCTCCTCCCATTACTAGCCGTAATCCTTATTTTCATCAAACACCTCGAGCCTTCACTGAACCATCCAGTTGATAGCGCGACGATAAGTTCGGAATTTTCATGGAACTTCTCGTCGCAACTAGATTCCGCTCCCCCGTCACCGCCTTCGCTAAAGTCATTCAGCGTGAGGACAGCTGGCGTGGAGGCGGTGACTTGAGGGGAGCAACTATAAGTAGTGTAAGATTTTTTTTTGCAATTGAGAGTGCCCGAGGGTTGGCATGGGCCTGATGATGGCGGGTTCGGCGATGGTGAGGATCCTGCTTTGCATATATGAGTTCCGACGTCGGGATCGTCGTTGCATGTTCCGTTAATGCAGATGAGTTGGCCGGAGCAGTCGTTTAGGTCATTGCATGGACCATTGCAGTTGGAGAGTGCATTTCCTAGAAGTGGAGAAGTTGTAGTAAAGAGGATAGCAAGGTAAATAAAACTGAGACTTGCCATGTTCAAATGTAATACAATTTCTCCCTAAAGAGTCTTCTATATATAAGCTATGAGTAATAATCGACTATAAAGAAGTTGGCCTACATATGTTAAGTAACGGTCTCCCATCCCAAGTCCTAGTATCTAATTCCTAGTAAAACTTTATTATTATTATTATTGCTATGCAACTTGTAAGATGTTTGAAATACTGGCTCCTAGTTGATTGTTTAGAAGAAAAAGTCATATCTCATACCCAACCCATATCACTTTTAATTAAACTTTCTCAACTCTATGTTTCGGTCTGGGTTGACTCATGGTGCGTCGACATGCGAAAAAGAATAATTATCATTTTTTTTAATAATTAGAATTATAATCTTACAAATAAGTATGCATGTGCAGAAATTAGTCTTTTGCGTAATCTGCAAATAAATCAAGTTATAATAATGATACAAATAAAGAAAAATATGAACAAAAAAACCCGAGTATAGTGCGTGATTGTCTCCTTAAAACATATTATCCCTCTGTATATGTGAGCAAATCATCTTTCAGAATCAAACGAGTTATAATGAATCAGAGTGTCATTGTCAACGAGTTTGAACCGAGCTAGAAGACTATTACCAGAGAATAAGAGAGAGAGCGGCTAGGCCCTACGAGTTAGTGATGAATATATATGGATAACACGAATTGTGGGTTAGTCCATTAATTAATTAAACCACGTTAATTAATTAATTATGCTAATATTAATCTGCCCGTAACCGATTTGAATTAAAATTTTGTCAAATCAATTATAAGTATCTGCATCAAAAACGAATCTATTATATATATAATAGAGCAAATAGGGGGTTGAGTAAGATAATTTATTCCAAATTACTAATTTACCCCTCAATAATAAATACAAATAATTGTCAAATTTAATACCATATATTAATTACACTTAAGTCATTATTACTTTTTATTAATAAATATAAATAATTGTCATATTTAATAACATATATTAATTATACCTAACTCATTAGTATTAATAATTTTATGATCATTTATTATTGAATATTAACAACCTATAATTAGATATCTAAAATTTAATAATATTTGCCTATATATATACTAAATTCCTATTTTTTTTTTTGAAGACTTTATATAAAATAAATTTTTTTTTCAGCAAATAAATTTAATATGTTAGCTAATCTGAAAATGACAATGTTAGTGTATCAAGTATTAAATTCAATAAATATAATAGATATTCACATGGTATATGAATAAAATAGTGGGTTATGAGGGGGGTTTATAATAAAGTTGAGATTCTTATTATATGACCAAATCGAATATAAACTAAGACTGGTTTGAAGATTTTGAATATATATAATAAAATATTAAAATATCAAGTTCATTACAGTTACATTAAGATTTTACAATAGTAAGGTGAATCATTTTTCTTACATTAAACAATTTAAAGTTTTTTCAAAGGTATAAGTAAAAGAGTTATAAGATTACTGCAGTGGTATGGAAATCAAAACAATCTATTGAGCAAAATCGGAGCATACAACATTTTTGTCATTTTTGATCAAAATCGGCAATTTTCCGGTCCAAATTTGACGAATCAAACACACGATTTGAGGCTATGAAGAGAAGAAAAGGAAGAAGAAATATACTCAGCATCGAGTTGGTGAAAAATGACGATTTTAAATGAAGAAATTAGACGGCTGCTGAATAGAAACTGAAAAGATAAGGGAAGAAGAAAAGAGATGCGTAAAGATTATTAAGACTCTTATTATTTTAATAAATAATGCACACAAAATAATGTTATAACTTAGTATGGATGTACAAATGCAATTTTACACATCTCAAATATAATTATTTTACTTATATATTTTAAAAAGAATATAAAAATATGTTCGATATTATTTCGATTTAGCATTTCGATAAATTCTCGATTTTTGATAAACCGTAAATCAGTAGTTCAACCAATTTAGTCCATTTTCAATTTTCATTACCATTGATTACTGACCTCTCTATTAATATATTTATCATAAAAAATGATGTATATTGAAAAATGTATTTATATTGTCAATTGTACAATATTATATTTAATGTGTCGGCTTTCATATCCAATTATTACATTTTCTAATATGGAAAGTAAGATTACCTCATATTCATTATATTTTGTATCAGTAATTGTACCATGTAAACAACTATAATAACTCTTTAATTAACTCTGTAATATTTCATTATTACGAGTTGTAATTATTTTCATGAGATATGTGTGCTTTCATTTGTATTATATTTTGATCGTATATTTCGATTTCATTTCCGCATATTCAATTCATTTTGAGAAAAAATACGTTAAGTAAGAAATCAATCTCAATTTCATAAAGAGAGATATTTAGTTAATCGATCCATCCTGAAACAACATGAATATATTGTAACGTCTGGGAAATCTACGTTTGTATTATATCATATTTATAATAAAGTATGTGTGTTGATGCATCATTTATGTGTAAGTATCTGTCAAACCCTAGTTGTTACGTGTTACGTGCATTCTGAGTCATTCCGGTATTTTTAAGATACTTTTCAGATATTTTATTTTGCATTTATCACTTTCATTTCAAACATTTTACGACCCGAACCATGATTTTAAAGCAAGTATTTCAAATAAAATAATGGGCCTTATTTTTCATCAAACGGCTTTTCTCATCGCATTATTCTGAACATCTAAGCATTTTATAAACTTTCTCGTTTTGTGAAAAATGACTTTTCCGGGCCCCATTGGGTGTTAAAAACCCCACAAAAATCATATTTTTATTTTTATAAAATTAAGGACTTTCATTTATATTATTTCTTTGCATTTTTGCATTATTCACAATTTTTGGGAAATTTTGGCATATATATTGTATATATAAAATACTAATAAATTAAAATTTAATACTAAAAAATTATAAAATTAGGGGGCCTTTTAATTTTAAAAAGTGTAGAATTAGGGCCTTAATTTTATTTAGGAGTATTAATTTTACTACTATAAATAGCCTAATTTTTATTTAATTTTATTAATTACAAACTAAAAATCAGAAATTAATTGATTTTCTCTGCAAATCGGGTCGGGAAGAACTTGAATTGGGTCGAGAATCAAACTGTGATTTCCAGCTGATTTTTTCATCAAATCGTGTGATTCCAGTAACCAAATCGAAGGTTTTGATCTGTTCTTTCTATTTTTGATATCAATTTCATGTTTTAATGCATCATTTTTGATTTTCAATTTCAAGGGTATATGTTCGAATTAGGACTTTTTGATTTCAGGGTTATTTTGATGTTTTGATGATTGATATAGCTTTGTTAGATGATTTACAGTCGATTCATGATGTTTAATTGAACAAACGATGTCTGTACAGTGATTCACGATTTCTAGGGTTTATACTGAATTTTCAAATTACAACTCGATGATTTCTGTGAATCTTTGGTTCCTGAAAGGTTAGGGCTTTGATTGTATGTGTTCTTGGCTTCAGTTTGCACTATATAACGTTTGATTTTATGTACAAATGAATGATTTGGGTATTTGGCCGGAGTTTATGTCGATTTTGATCGGAGTTGAGGTTTCAGTGATGTTTTTGGTATGTTTTGGCCGGAGTTGAGTTGCTGCAGTTGTGTGAAATTGAAAACAAGTAAAAACCACATCAAACAATGTTGTTTTGCCCTGATTTTGGACTCGCCGGAATACTTGCCGGTGGCCGGATTCTGGAAAAATCCGGTCATGTTCTTCATGACCCGGATTGTGACCCGGTTGACCCGTTTGTCAACCGGGTTTTGATCTGTTTTGTCAGATGTCTGATTTCTGACAAATGTTTCTGGATTTTTAATTTAATTTTTATTAATTTCAAAAATCAGTTTTATTTATTTTATAAATAAATTAATTAATTATTTAATTAATTGATTTATATTATAAATAATTCTGAATTATTTTCTAAAAATCAGATTGAATTATTTTCTCAATTATTTATTATTTATTTATTAGTTATTAATTAGTTATTAATTATTTAAAAATGATTAATTATTTTGATAATTAATCAAATAATTTTCAATAAATCATAATAAATTCATTTTAATTCCAAAAATTATAGAAAAAACATTTTTAATTCTGATTTTTCTTAAATAATTATTTAAAAATTATTTTAGGATTTTAAAAATTAGTAATAATTAATTATATTGAATAATAAATTGAATTATCAGTGTTTAATTGATAATAATTAGACCGTTAGTCCGATTCGAGCGAAACGAAAGTCCTTTGACTTAGAAAAATGAATTCTTTCCATTAAAAATAATATTAAAGTCTAATTTATTCTAGAAATTAGTTGAATTTGTTACTTGTTTAATTGTCAGTCGAAATACGTGCCGAGACGAGTCCGAAAAATTCGGGAAAAAATGGGAAACGAGTCAGATAACGATCAGTTGAGCGATCAGCGAGTCGATGTTGATTCTAAAAATTACTGTAACTATGAAAATGACTATGTGCTTTTGTGTTTATGTGTATTATGTGGTTAATCGAGTCTTACTTGTTAATAAATAATACATGAGTCAGTCATAAGCGCATTGGTAGACATTAGGAACGGTGTGAAGTCGATTCAAGATGCAATTGAAGTACGAAATGACTAAATCAGTCTATTTCTCTAACAGAAGCTAAGTCAGCAAGGCAGGTTGAGTCGGTAATAGACGAAGGTGACATATTTGCAGTGAGTCGCGCAGAAGGCAAGTTTTTCCACTATTCTACTTTCAGAATAGTGACATTTCTTCAGATGCTTATCACGTTTGCACTCTTTTGATTCTTGTGCATAATCACTGATATACACTTACTACTCCTTTATTCATATTTCATTTCGATTCTTGATTTCTCAGTTTCCATGAAATCTTGATTCATAACTCATTGGTTACACATTGATATTGATATGTTCTGGTGATTAGAATATATCAAAGCATAGCGATTGTTCCGATTGCTAAGCGATGGACTGGATATTGATATTTTGGGGATTGAGTGTGTCTTAGTCCTGAGGACCGGGATATGACTGGTGCCTCGACATGGGCCGTAGTGCCTGTATACCCGACTGGATCTATATATGGAGATATAGATCTGCATTATATTTTGACTGATCAGCAGAATATAAATTCGAACTTGTGTCCAGTTTAGTTCATTTGTACTCGCCAGTAATGGCATTCTTTCTAGTCTCGTGGTGTTATATCTTTGCAGATATACCCGGGTTACGGATTCATTTAAAATGCTTTAACACTGTTTATATTTTGTGGACTTGTTGAGCAATTTTTGGCTCACCCTTTTTGTTGTTATTTACCTTATTGTTTTCAGTTAAGAAGGAATATGAAACCCATCAGGACTCGAGTTGTAAAGAAGCGGGTCAAGCCTCGGGATCCTCTCATACCCAAGGTGTTGATCCCAATCCAGGAAGAAAGCTTTGAGTTGCCCTGAGCAGGTGGAGTGTAGATAGTTAGTGTGTGTGTGTGTGTGTGTGTTTGAATAAAAGATGAACTTAGTTTTAAAATTGAATAAACAATGGTTTGTAATAAAAAGAGTTTGTGAGATTCTGAACTTTTGGTTTGTAATAAAGTAGTTAGAGGTTCTTGTTTTCATACTTCAACCTAAAAAGATCCTGGTTAGTGTTAAAGGGGTTTAGTATCATTTATTTATTAATTATTAATCAGATTGTACAGGTTTGGTGATTACCTAGTAACCCCTAGACTTATATCCCGGGTCTGGAGGGCGTTACAGGTTTGGCATCAGAGCTGTAGGTTTGGTCCCTGAAAACAAGAATATTAGGGTTAAGATAAGATAGGGAGATCACATAGGATATAAATAGTCAAATAGGGAGAGTAGTGTTAGGATTTAGGTCAGATTAAAATAGGGAAGTATAAATCTTAGGATTGTTTAGTGACCTTTCTTTTCTTTGGTATATTATCAGATGGTATCTTCTGGTTATTCTGCGTCTTCTGAGAGGACAGTCACCGGGCCAGCAACACCAGTTATACCTCCAGTATCTGAGTACATGTTTCCTCCTCTACCACCTCCACCACCATTGCCACAAGAGCCAGTACCACCAGTACAGGGGATAGTCCATGACCCTATGGAGATGTTCGATCCATTTGAGTTCTTTGAGCTGATGGTTCCTTTACCAGTTGAGCATCAGTTTATACCGGGGATTGAGCCAGAGTTACCACCACCCCCAGTGTTACCTCCTATACCAGTGCATGCTCCAGAGCCGGACATAGTTCAGATGATTCCAGTCGAGGGGATGGGAGAGCATAATGTGGATTTATAGTTGGGATTACCACAGCAGGGTGCAGGTATACCGAGGGTTCCGTTACAGGAGTCAGTGGGTCAGGTTGCACAGCCGTATATGGTACCATACCATGAGTACAGGGTTATGAGGGATGATGTGGAGTATTGGAGAGCACAATGCCGAGAGATTATGTATTTGTTTGACCAGAGGGACAGAGGACCGTTAGCGGTCCTACAGCCGGATTACTTTATGAGACAGAGATTACAGTCAGTTTTGATGAGTGCCACTTGGGAGCTCGATGATTTGACCCATGAAGGACCGCCTTCTTTCGCAGAGTTCTACAGGATATTCCGTTTGGCACAGACTTTGGTCCAGGCACTCAGGGAGGAGCTGAGGCGTATTCCGCCTGAGTTTTGAGACAGTGACTTCAGAGTACGGATGTATATAGAGGCAGAATAGTATAACATAGTGAGTAGTGTGTATGTGTGTATTAGTAGCTTAACCTGTAGTAGTAGTTTGACTGATAGTAGCTAGTATGACTTGTAGCCGCGGTGATAACCAGCAGAGCGAGACTTTTTGTATCAAACATTTACACCTGAGGCTGGTGTTATATATATAATATGAACTTTTTCAAATTTCTTTTATTTAAATTTCAGTCTTTACAGTTTTATAGCATTTACCTTCACTTTATTGTTTTACAGCTTTTTATATTTTAATTCCTGTTGAAAAAAGAAAGAAAGAAAAGAACAACCATTTTATTTAACTATTTACATTTCCTGTTTGTTATATTAAGAAACTGTTTTCTTTATTCGAACCATGTTGTTAATACAGGATAAATTGTTTTCTTACCTACTTTCAATTATTTATTAAACTGTTAAAGAAATATCACTTGTTTTATTATCAGAAGATGTCACCAAAAAGAAATACTAGGACTGAGACTTCTAACAGTAATTCTGAAGCATAGACTAATGAGACCATGAACCAAATGTTCCATCTGATGCAACAACAGATGGTAATGATGCAGCAACAAATGCAACATCAGCAGCAGCCAATTCGTCCTGAGCCTCAGATACCACCAACATTACCTGTTATTACTTTCAAGCAGTTTCAGTCGGTTAAACCTCCAGAATTTGAGGGGTCTACTGATCCTATTAAGGCTACCACCTGGTTGAAAGAAATAGAGAAAGCATTTGCGCTAGTCAAGGATAGGTGAAGAGCAGAAAACTGACTTTGCTAGTTACTTGTTGAAAGGAGAGACAAATTATTGGTGGAAATCTAAAAAGGCTTTAGAGGGTGAAGATGTTATTGCATGGGATAGGTTTAAAGAATTGTTCTTAGAAAAGCATTTTCCTCGCTACGTGAAAAACCAAATGCAGATTAAGTTTTTGGAACTGAAGCAGGGAAATATATCCGTGGCAGAGTATGAGGCCAAATTTACTGAGTTGGCTAGGTTTGTTCCAGAACAGGTTGATACTGAAGAAAAGCTAGTTCAAAGATTTCAAGAAGGATTACGACCGTGGATCTGTGGACAAGCTGCAGTTTTTGAATTAACAAAGTATACCGCCGTAGTCCAGAAAACTTTGATTATTGAAGGGGAAAGTGAAAGATCTCAGCAAGATAAAGTACAGGAAAGTTTCCAAGACCGCTCTAGCAGAAAACTGGGATTTCAAGCCCGGAAAAATTTGAATTTCAAAAGGATATGACAAGGTACCCAGAAAACAGGTTATCGTTTCCAAGCCTCCAGCCAGCAGGGAATGGTTAGAGTCCCAGTGTCGTACTGCAAGACATGTAATCGAAAGCATACCGGTGTATGTATTAAACGGGATGTGATATATTACCGATGTAAGCAGAAAGGGCATTATTCTAACGAATGTCCAGTGGGAAAAACAGCAGAAATGACTTGCTTCCAGTGTGGAAAGAAAGGGCATATCGCCAGAAATTGCAAAGGACTAGCCATGGCAGCCAGTATTCCAAGAGTGTTGGCATTACCTCCGCCACCGCCTAATCAACCCAGAGCAAGAACTTTCAACATTACAATGAAAGAAGCAGTGCATAGTCCGAGTGTAATTGCAGGTACGCTTTTGGTGAATTCCGTAAGTTCTAAAGTATTAATTGATTCTGGAGCTACTCGCTCATTTATTTCTGAAGAATTTCTTGATAAATTACACTGCGAAGTCAAATGGTTGGGCGAGACGTTAATTATAAAATTAGCGAATGAAGATCAAGTTCCAGTAGATCGAGTATATCCTGCATGCGATGTAGAAATAGCCGGACATCATTTTTCTGTAGATTTTTATTCCTTTTAAGCTAGGAGAGTTTGATGTCATTTTGGGAATGGATTGGTTAGCTTGTCATAATGCTTAGATAGATTGCGCGAATAAAAGAGTCAAATTGCGAACTGCGGAAAACGCAACGGTAATGTTCAAGGGCGAAAAATAACGGAAGAAATTTCTGAAAGTGATGCAGACCAAACGATTGCTTCGACAAGGATGTGAGATGTACATAGCTTACATGTTAGATACTGAAAAAGAAAGTCCTAAACTAGAAGACATTCCATTTGTATGTGAGTTCTCGGACGTCTTTCCAGACGAGCTTCCAGGGTTACCGCCAGATCGAGAAATTGAATTCACAATTGATCTAGCACCAGGTACAAAACCAGTTTCGAAAGCTCCATATCGATTAGCTCCAGTCGAGATGAAGAAATTGTCAACGCAATTGCAAGATCTGCTAGACCGAGGCATCATACGACCCAGTGTATCCCCATAAGGTGTACCGGTATTGTTCGTGAAGTAGAAAGATGGCAGTATACGATTATGCATTGACTATCGGGAATTGGATAAGCTAACTATCAAGAACAAGTATCATTTACCGAGAATCGACGATTTGTTCCATCAACTAAAATGAGCCGCATGGTTTACGAAGGTAGATTTATGATCAGGCTATCACCAATTGAAGATTAAAGCTGAAGATATTCCCAAAACTGTGTTTCGTACGAGATACGAACATTACGAGTTTCTTGTAATGGCATTCGGTTTGACTAATGCGCCAGTAGCATTCATGGATCTGATTAATAGGGTATTGAAGAAATACTTGGACAAATTTGTGATCGTATTTATTGATGACATCTTGATTTACTCAAGGACAGAAGAAGAGCATGCTGAGCACTTGAGGACAGCTTTGAAAATTCTGAGGAAAGAACAACTGTATGCGAAATTCTCGAAATGTGAATTTTGGTTGAGAGAAGTACAATTTCTAGGGCACATCATCAGTGTGGAGAAGGCATCAAAGTCGATCCAGCGAAGATTGAAGCTGTGTTGAATTGGGAAAGATCAAAGACACCGACAGAAGTTCGAAGTTTCTTGGGATTGACAAGATATTATAGAAGATTTGTCAAAGATTTTGCGAAAATAGCAACGCCGTTGACCAAGTTAACTCGAAAAAGTGAAAAGTTTGTATGGAATGACAAATATGAAGAAAATTTTCAAGAGCTGAAGAATCGGTTAGTAACTGCACCGGTACTCGTATTGCCAGATGAGCATGGGAATTTCGTCATTTACAGCGATGCTTCGTATCGCTGATTAGGATGTGTATTGATGCAGCACGGTAACGTCATTGCATATGCTTCGAGACATCTCAAACCTCATGAACAGAAATATCCTACGCATGACCTGGAATTAGCAGCGATCATATTTGCGTTGAAACTATGGAGACACTATCTCTATGGTGAAAAATGTGAAATCTATACAGATCATAAAAGTCTGAAGTACATCTTCACGCAAAAAGAACTGAACATGCGTCAACGTCGATGGCTGGAATTAATTAAAGATTACGATGTTACGATCAGTTATCATCCAGGGAAAGCAAATGTTGTGGCAGATGCACTGAGCAGGAAAGAAAGATTGAATTTGTTAACTTCATGCGAAGAATTAGCCAAGGAAATTGATAGGTTGGAAATCGAAATTCGTGTTCCCAATGAATCTACAGAAGCTATATATGCTATGATTTTTCAACCAGAGTGGCTAGAGAAGATCCGCCGCTGTCAAGAAGAAGTGATGAGTCAGGATGACGACTTAACGGGAGAAGAAATCACAACTCAGAAGGATAATGAAGGAATTCTACGCTTTGCATCGAGAATCTGGATCCCTAACGTGGCAGAACTAAAAGAAGAAATATTGCGAGATGCGCACAACTCGAAGTATTCCATTCATCCAGGGAGCACAAAAATGTATCGCGATCTGAAGGAAAACTTTTGGTGGCCAAACATGAAGAAGGAAATAGCAGAATGGGTGAGTAAATGCTACACATGCCAGCGAGTTAAAGCGGAACATCAATGTCCGAGCGGATTATTACAACCGTTAGACATTCCAGAATGGAAATGGGAACATTTAGCGATGGATTTTATGGTAGGACTACCACGGACTAAAGCAAATCATGATGCGATATGGGTGATTGTTGATAGACTCACGAAGTCGGCACATTTTCTACCGATTAACGAAAGATTTTCACTCGACAAGCTAGTGCACTTATATCTCAAAGAAATTGTGATGCGATATGGAGTTCCAATGTCTATAGTGTCTGATCGAGATCCCCGTTTCAACTCAAGATTTTAGAGACAATTTCAAGAATGTCTTGGAACAAAATTAAACATGAGTACCGCGTATCATCCACAAACCGATGGGCAAAGTGAAAGAACTATCCAAATGATTGAAGATATGCAACGAGTTTGTGCGATTGATTTCGAAGGCAGTTGGGATGAGCATTTACCTTTAGTGTAATTTTCTTACAACAACAGTTACCACGCAAGCATTGGAATGCCACCGTACGAAGCATTATACGGAAGAAAATACAGAACAGCAGTATATTGGGATGAAGTTGGAGAACGCAAGATTTTGGGTCCAGAATTAATCCAACAGACTAAAGAAAAGATTGAACTTATTCGGAAACGACTCGATGCAACACAAAACAGACAACGCAAATATGCAGACCAAGCAAGGAAGGATATGGACTACCAGGACGGAGAACACGTATTACTCAAAATATCGCCATGGAAAGGATTGACCAGATTTGGTAACAAGGGTAAATTGAAACCACGATACGTCGAACCGTTTGAAATTTTGAAGAAAGTGGGAAAAGTTGCGTACGAATTAGCTTTACCGTCTCATATGCAACATATTCACAATGTGTTTCACGTGTCGATGCTTAAGCGATATAATCCTGATTCTAGGCATGTAATCGAGTATGAACCGGTAGATATCCAACCTGATTTGTCATTTGTAAAACAGCCGATAAGAATTTTAGATCGGCGAGAAAAAGTGTTGAGAAATAAGTCAGTGTCTTTAGTGCGGGTTTTGTGGAGAAATCCTATGGTTGAATAATCAACCTGGGAACTTGAGAGTGAAATGTTAGAGAAATATCCTCAATTATTCTCATAGTAAGATTCTGAGGACAGAATCCTATTAAAGGGGGAAGGATGTAACATCTGGGAAATCTACGTCTGTATTATATCATATTTATAATAAAGTATGTGCGTTGATGCGTCATTTATGTGTAATTATCTGTCAAACCCTAGTTGTTACGTGTTACGTGCATTCTGAGTCATTCCGGTATTTTTAAGATAATTTTCAGATATTTTATTTTGCATTTATCGCTTTCATTTCAAACGTTTTACGACCCGAACCATGATTTTAAAGCAAGTATTTCAAATAAAATAATGGGCCTTATTTTTCATCAAAAGGCTTTTCTCATCGCATTATTCTGAACATCTAGGCATTTTATAAACTTCCTCGTTTTTTAAAAAATGACTTTTCCGGGCCCCATTGGGTGTTAAAAACCCCACAAAAATCACATTTTTATTTTTATAAAATTATAGGACTTTCATTTATATTATTTCTTTGCATTTTTGCATTATTCACAATTTTTGGGAAATTTTGGCATATATATTGTATATATAAAATACTTATAAATTAAAATTTAATACTCAAAAATTATAAAATTAGGGGCCTATTAATTTTAAAAAGTGTAGAATTAGGGCCTTAATTTTATTTAGGAGTATTAATTTTACTACTATAAATAGCCTAATTTTTATTTAATTATTATTAATTATAAACTAAAAATCAGAAATTAATTGATTTTTTCTGCAAATCGGGTCGGGAAGAACTTGAATCGGGTCGAGAATCAAACTGTGATTTCCAGCTGATTTCTTCATCAAATCGTGTGATTCCAGTAACCAAATCGAAGGTTTTGATCTGTTCTTTCTATTTTTGATATCAATTTTATATTTTAATGCATCGTTTTTTATTTTCAATTTCTAGGGTTTATGTTCGAATTAGGACTTTTTGATTTCAGGGTTATTTTGCTGTTTTGATGATTGATATAGCTTTGTTAGATGATTTACAGTCGATTCATGGTGTTTAATTGAACAAACAATGTATATACAGTGATTCACGATTTCTAGGGTTTATACTGAATTTTCAAATTACAACTCGATGATTTCTGTGAATCTTTGGTTCCTGAAAGGTTAGGGCTTTGATTGTATGTGTTCTTGGCTTCAGTTTGCACTATATAACGTTTGATTTTATGTACAAATGAATGATTTGGATTTTTGGCCGGAGTTTATGTCGATTTTGATCGGAGTTGAGGTTTCAGTGATGTTTTTGGTATGTTTTGGCCGGAGTTGAGTTGCTGCAGTTGTGTGAAATTGAAACCCAGTAAAAACCACATCAAACGATGTTGTTTTGCCCTGATTTTGGACTCGCCGGAATCCTGGCCGGTGGCCGGATTCTGGAAAAATCCGGTCATGTTCTTCATGAGCCGGATTGTGACCCGGTTGACCCGTTTGTCAACGCGGTTTTGATCTGTTTTGTCAGATGTCTGATTTCTGACAAATTTTTCTGGATTTTTAATTTAATTTTATTTTTATTAATTTCAAAAATCATTTTTATTTATTTTATAAATTAATTATTTAATTAATTGATATATATTATAAATAATTCTGAATTATTTTCTAAAAATCAGATTGAATTATTTTCTCAATTATTTATTATTTATTTATTAGTTATTAATTATTTATTAATTATTTAAAAATGATTAATTATTTTGATAATTAATCAAATAATTTTCAATAAATAATAATAAATTCATTTTAATTCTAAAAATTATAGAAAAATCATTTTTAATTCTGATTTTTCTTAAAGAATTATTTGAAAATTATTTTAGGATTTTAAAAATTAGTAATAATTAATTATATTGAATTATCAGTGTTTAATTGATTATAATTAGACCGTTAGTCCGATTCGAGCGAAACGAAAGTCGTTTGACACAGAAAAATGAATTATTTTCATTAAAAATAATATTAAAGTCTAATTTCTTATAGAAATTAGTTGACCTTGTTACTTGTTTGATTGTCAAGTCGAAATGCGTGTCGAGACGAGTCCGAAAAATTCCGGAAAAATGGGAAACGAGTCAGATAACGATCAATTGAGCGATCAGCGAGTCGATGTTGATTCTAAAAATTACTGTAACTATGAAAATGACTATGTGCTTATGTGCTTATATGTATTATATGGTTAATCGAGTCTTACTTGTTAATAAGTAATACATGAGTCAGTCATAAGTACATGGGTAGACATTAGGAACGGTGTGAAGTCGATTCAAGATGCAATTGAAGTACGAAATGACTAAATCAGTCTATTTCTCTAACAGAAGCTAAGTCAGCAAGGCAGGTTGAGTCGGTAATAGACGAAGGTGACATATTTGCAGTGAGTCACGCAGAAGACAAGTTTTTCCCCTATTCTACTTTCAGAATAGTGACATTTCTTCATATGCTTATCACGTTTGCACTCTTTTGATTCTTGTGCATAATCACTGATATACACTGACTATTCCTTTATTCATATTTCATTTCGATTCTTGATTTCTCAGTTTCCTTGAATTCTTGATTCATAAATCATTGGTTACACATTGATATTGATATGTTCTGGTGATTAGAATATATCAAAGTATACCGATTGTTCCGGTTGCTAAGCGATGGACTGGATATTGATATTTTGGGGATTGAGTGTGTCTTAATCCTGAGGACCGGGATATAACTGGTGCCTCGACATGGGCCGTAGTGCCTGGGTACCCGACTGGATCTATATATGGAGATATAGATCTGCATTATATTCTGACTGATCAGCAGAATATAGATGCGAACTTGTGTCCAGTTTAGTTCATTTGTACTCGCCAGTAATGGCCTTCTTTCTATTCTCGTGGGGTTATATCTTTGCAGATATACCCGGGTTACAGATTCATTTAAAATGCTTTAACACTGTTTATATTTTGTGGACTTGTTGAGCAATTTTTGGCTCACCCTTTTTGTTGTTATTCATCTTATTGTTTTCAGTTAAGAAAGAATATGAAACCCATCAGGACTCGAGTGGTAAAAAAGCGGGTCAAGCCTCGGGATCCTCTCATACCCAAGGTGTTGATCCCAATCCAGGAAGAAAGCTTTGAGTTGCCCGAGCAGGTGGAGTGTAGATAGTTAGTGTGTGTGTTTGAATAAAAGATGAACTTAGTTTTAAAATTGAATAGACAATGGTTTGTAATATAAAGAGTGTGTGAGATTCTGAACTTTTGGTTTGTTATAAAGTAGTTAGAGGTTCTTGTTTTCATACTTCAACCTAAAAAGATTCTGGTTAGTGTTAAAGGGGTTTAGTGTCATTTCTTTATTAATTATTAATCAGATTGTACAAGTTTGGTGATTAGCTAGTAACCCCTAGACTTATACCCCGGGTCTGTAGGGCGTTACATATATCGTCGATAATTATAATCAAAATAACATCAATTCACACACTATAAAACATGCCCGTGCATTGCACGGGCTATAGAGCTAGTTAATTATATAAAGCCCAAGCCTAGTGAAAATAATAATTATCAAAACTAGTCTTGGACGACCCAATTTTCAGCTACATTCGTGTCTGCACGTCACACACGCCACACGCCCTTTGCAATCTTCAAATTAATTGTAAAGGATGTAGCAATATCTTAATAACAGATTTAGACACTACTAGAGTTATGTGCTATATAAAATAATGAAAACCCCTTATCATAGGGATGGCAAAATAATCCGATATGACAGATACCCGATCTAAAACCCGAAATTTTGGATTTACCGAACCGGATTTTCTGGATTTGGATTTGAATATGAATTTAATTTTTAAACACAAAAATTTTTGGATTTGGATTTGGATACTACGTATACTGATCCGAAACCCGATCCGAAATCCGAAACTCTATCCGAATCCGATCCGAAATCGAAATCCGAAAAAAACCCGAATTATTATATATATATATTATTTATATATATAATTTTAGAATTTTATATATTACACCTTATAATATTATATATATATATTATTTTATATAGTATACATTATACATATTATTATATAATTTTTGGAACATATATTTTTTATATTTATGTTAAAAATTAACTAATTATAAAGTTTAATGAAATGTAATTATTCAATCATTTAAACGGATGATAAGGTTTCTAAGGTTAACAAAATATATTTTAATGATAAATCTAAAAAATTGGGTATCAATTGAGTTAATTTTTTAAATATTAGCTATACGTATAATTGTTAGGAATATATGTGCATTAGTTTGATGATATGTTTAACAAAACACTCAAGTAGAAATCTAGTGTTTGTAGCCTCAACGGATAAGA
Source organism: Apium graveolens (assembly GCF_009905375.1). Taxonomy (NCBI): domain Eukaryota; kingdom Viridiplantae; phylum Streptophyta; class Magnoliopsida; order Apiales; family Apiaceae; genus Apium; species Apium graveolens. The sequence continues at coordinate 164,441,282 of NC_133657.1, forward strand.
CCACTTTGGCTATCCGTTGATGGTGTAGCTTTACTTAGAAATAAGTCTAGTGTTGTAGCACATTTCAGTCTCTGAATTTGAGATATAATTCTTAAATGTTGAGGGAAATTATAAGTCATGTTGACTACTAAAGGATATGCAGATAGGAAGGCCAATTGTAAATATTTCATGCCTTATAATTTTGTATAAATGAAATGGTGTCAGCGGATAACTTAAAGACCTTCAACGGATGAGAAACAAAGCTTCAACGGATGTCTCTAAAGCTTCAACGGATAACATCCTTCAACGGATGAGTGCATCAACGGATAGAGCTTCAACTGCTAACACATCAATGGATAAAGCCATCAACGGATGAAGGCTTCAACGGATGTTCTGTTAAATAGCAGTTGACAAGTGGTAGTTGTACCTACAAACAGAGGCACATGGGTTGACAGAGACAACTGAGATGTGGTAGCCTATTTCAGGAACATCAGAAAAAGCAGCCGTTCTACTCTAGTATAAAGAGGCAATAGTCAACAATGCACTGGAGTAAAATGGAGAAGAAACAAGTGGAGAACTTATTTTATTATTATACTTTTTATCTTTGTCTTCACTTGTAAACTTGGTGTTATATAAACCAAGTAGCAGCTAGTAATTAGATAATAATTTTTCCAGAGCTGTTTAGAAAAATCTTGAGAAAAATTATCTAGTTTGTACTAGGATGCAGCTGTGATCAACTTCTTGAATCACAGATTTTCTGAAATACCATCTCTGGTGGAACAACAAATCCACCAGAAAAGTTTTTAAGGTCTGTTGTGTTCTGTACTTTTGTGCTTGAATATATATCTGTCTGTATTAGCTTAAAGCAATTCACACACTTGTTTATCTTAAACACACAGCCTTTGAAACTGCTCAAAACTTGAAAAAGTTTTGAGATTTACATTCAACCCCCCCTTCTGTAAATCTCATTGTTAGTTCACTAGGAATAACAATTGGTATCAGAGCAGGCTCTTGACATACAAAGAGTTTAAAGTTCTTGGAAACTAACAAAGATGAGTAAGAAGGATATTGGAGTAAAAATCCCAGTTCTTGACAAAGACAGTTATCACCACTGGAAGGTGAAAATGCACCTTCATCTACTCTCCCAAGATGAAGGTTATGTAAACTGCATTGAAAATGGTCCTCACATTCCCCACAAAGTAGCCACAGTTGCTACAACCACAATTGTTGTTGGTCAATCCATTCCAAAACCTAGAGCAGAATGGACAATGGAAGACACAGAAGAAGTCCACAAGGATAAGAAGGCTATGAACATTTTGTTTAATGGTCTTGACAAGGATATGTTTGATAATGTGATAAATTGCACAACTGCCAAAGAGGTTTGGGACACAGTTCAGCTACTGTGTGAAGGTACAGAACAAGTAAAAGAAAACAAAATGCAGCTTCTCATTCAACAGTATGAGTATTTTCATTTTGAAGAAAATGAATCTTTAAATGACACATTCAATAGATTCCAAAAGCTGTTGAATGGACTGAAGCTGTATGGTAGAGTGTACCAGGTGAAGGATTCAAATCTTAAATTTTTAAGATCCTTGCCAAAGGAATGGAAACCCATGACTGTCTCCTTGAGAAACTCTCAAGATTATAAGGACTTCACTCTTGAAAGATTATATGGAATCTTGAAGAATTATGAACTAGAGCTGGAACAGGATGAGGTATTGGAGAAGGGAAGAAAGAAAGGAGGTTCAGTTGCCTTGGTAGCTGAAAATGAGAAAGAATGCAGACAAGAAACTGTGAGATCAACATTAAACTCCAAAGATGGCACAAGCAAATCAGAATCAAGCAAGGGTAAGGAGCAAGTTGCTGAGAATGAAGACAACTCCAGCCAAGATGACTCTGATGGTATTGATGAGCATCTTGCATTTCTGTCCAGAAGATTTGCAAAGATGAAATTTAAGAAAAACACTAGAGCCACTAAACCTTATAAGAACATGGTGGACAAATCCAAGTTCAAGTGTTTCAATTGTGGTATAAGTGGACACTTTGCAAGTGAGTGCAGAAAGCCAACTTCTGAAAAGAAGAAATTTGACCAAGTAGATTACAAAAAAAAATATTTTGATCTGCTCAG